>NC_060284.1:43674608-43675362 GCF_021613505.1 Equus quagga | reverse complement strand
GGGGTGGGGGACGACGCAGCGGCCCCTGGCGGCCGAGGCGAGACGAAGGCAGAGAGACCCGCGGCCCCCGCGGTCCCGCCGGGTTGGACTTCTTCGCGGTGCAGGCTCGGGTAACTCCGTGAGGGCCCTCAAAACTCTCGAGGTCTTGGGGATTCTGGGGACTAGGGGACGGGTGGGGGGGGGGGGCGGTGCGCTGAGTGCGAGGAGTGATTGCTCAGACCCTCATGGGTTTTGAGCCTTGAAGATTCTAGACTGCACTGTCCAATACTGTAGCCACTAACCGTATGTGGTTAAATTAAAATGTAAATTAAATAAAGTTAAAAAATTAAATGTCTCATTCGCACTCATCACATTTCAAGTGCTCAATAGCCACATGGAGCTAGGGACTACTGTATTGGGCAGAAAAGATATAGAATATTCCAATTATTTGCACAAAATTCTAGTTTACAACGCTCGTCTAGATTGATATGTTAACCCTCCGCTGTTAAAATCGAGGCGGGAATAGCAAGTATCTCTACCCCAGGAGTGGCGTCCTCAGGGACAGGAAGGCCCAGGGGAGGTATGAGGGTAGAGGCGGGCAGGCAGGAGGGCTACCATAGGCTTGTGAGTGGTCCCTATGAATGGTGGGTGTGACCCCCAGCTTAGGAACCAAACTCTGAGACCCACTTTTTAATCAAAAAAAATGCCACATAATTGCAATTTTATAATTATTTTACAGGGTAAGATTTTAGATGTGACAGTATTAGACAAATGG
>NC_060284.1:43479229-43669608 GCF_021613505.1 Equus quagga | reverse complement strand
GCAGAGCATCTCACAAGTCTGCTTCTTCCCACCCTGCCTCCTTCTCCCTCTTCCTCTCTGCTGCCTCAGGGACAAGTAGAGGTGTCGATCTTCCCGCCAGGTTCTGGGGCAGTCTGAGGATGGAGGAGGTGTGACGATGCCAGGAATAGGAGGTGAGAGTTTCAGGGAGAGGAGAGCCTTAGGATTTGGGTATGGTCGGGGGCTGTTCTGGAGCCCAAGGGAGCTGATGACGTCCCTGCTGACCATCTCGTGCTGGAGCCAGGGGGTGTCTGGGTCCTGGCTCTGTGGCCCACTTGCAGCCACACCCTGGTGCGTGCTTTGAAGAGCTGGGCTTAGGGAGCTGGGTGACACGGCAAAGTGGTAAGTAAATTGTCCCAGAAACACTGAATAATAAAAATAGCCAGGATGTTATATTTTTTTCTTCAATCTTTGCCTTTGTTTATGCCATTTATCTGAGAGCTGGCTCCAGTTTTTCTCAAACAGGAGGGAAATACTCATAGCACAGCATGTTCTTTGTCCCCCGGTCTGCCTGTATGTGCCTTAGGGTCTGATTCTTTTTTTTTCTCATGACTTCTTTCTCTCTGGCTGTCTCTGTTCAGAGTGCAGGCATAATTATAACAAGTCTACAAACCTGAATGACTATTGAGATTTTCATGTGGAAGCTGCCAGGAAAGCCACCCGTTCTAGGGGCACAGTTTAGCCCAGGGAACGGAGAGGGTTATGATCAGGCAGCACTCTGCCAGCAGAGCTCAGAGGTAGAGTCCCAACCCTCAGCTGGGTGCCAGGGGTCCCTGACTTACATTAGGACTACAAGGGCCTTGTCCCCATCTGGACCATGCATGGGGTAGGAGGTTCCTCTGGAGGCCTAGTGATCAATTCCCTGACACCAGGTTTAGGTACAGAGCTCTTCCACCATAAGTACCATCCTCCCCGCAGGCAGGCGCTTAGCCTGGCCTTTGTCTCCCCCTGGCGGCAGCCACAGAGATTGTTCAGCATCCTGGGACTGCCCTCAGCCTCGGCCTCAAGAGGAGGAGGAGGGTGGGAGAGAAGGCACCCCCCCACCCCTTCTCTCTGCCATTCACCTCCTTAACCCTTCCTCTGTCAGACCCACAAATCAGCTTGGTTCTTAACCAGAATCAAGTTGGCTGTCCAGGGAGTGACAGTGAATCCCTGTGAGGGAATGTGAATCCCTCACTGGCTGTGTGACCTCTTGGGGCAAGTCATGTAAAATGAAAGGAGTTCCAGTACTGCCTTATCAGTAAAAAGAACATAATAAAACCCACTTGAGGGGTTGGTGTGAGGTATACATGGCCTAATACATGGAAAGTGCTTTGTAGAGGGCCTATGATGTAGTAAGTCCTCAACAAACGGTAGTAATTGTTGTTATTGTTATCCTTACTAACTAGTCCTGCTGGGGTCAGGGAAGGTCCAAATGTGGGGGGAGATTGGCTCCTGAGAAAGAAAGTGGAGTCGAACTGGTAACCGCTCTCCCACATCTAGAGGTGGTCTTCACCGGGAACACCGCCGACAGGGGCCCAGGACCTTACCTCCGCTCCCTAATTCAGGGTGGTGGCTCCAGCCTGGGTTGTTACAACTCCCATCCCCCGCACTCCCGCACCCAGCACCAGCTCGCTCGCCCTCACTCTCTCTCCAGCAGCCCCAGCCAGAGGTGTGGTCACACCAGGTGCTTCACACTCAGCGGTCGCCGAGGCGGCTGGTTTCGCTGTGAGGTCATCAGCTCCATCACCCTCTGGGTGGGCTGGCCACAACGAACCGAGGGGCGAGGGGACACCACCCTCCCGTCACAATGGGGAAGTTCTAGCTGATTCTAATCCAGAGCACGACTGAAATAGGGTTTCCTTCTCTCCGTCCCCTTCCAACAACAGCAGACCCTTCCTCCCCAAAGAAGCTGAGGCAGGGCGAAGCCGGAACGGGGAGGGGAAGAGGCCGCGAGCCGGCTGGGCGGCTCCTGGGGTGGCCCGAAGCGGGAGGAAGTTTTGCCGGGGACCGGCCCTGCCCGGCGCGAGCCAATGGCAGCGGAGAACCGGCAGGACCGAGCACCGCCCACCGCCGGCCCTAGGGGGCGGGGCCTGCCCAGGGGCGGGGCCACGGCCGAGGGCGGGGCAGGGAGGCAGCATGCTAAACCGGGTGCGCTCGGCCGTGGCGCACCTGGTGAGCTCCGGGGGCGCCCCGCCTCCGCGCCCCAAGTCGCCGGACCTACCCAACGCGACCTCCGCGCTGCCCGCCGCCCCTCCAGAAAAGCCCAGGAGCCCTCCGGCAAGGAGTAGGGGCGGGAGCGCGGCGCCCGCGAAGACAGTAGAGGCTCGAGCGAGCTTCTCCAGACCGACCTTTCTGCAGCTGAGCCCAGGGGGGCTGCGACGCGCCGACGACCACGCTGGCCGGGCCGTGCAAAGCCCTCCGGACACTGGCCGTCGCCTGCCCTGGAGCACAGGCTACGCCGAGTGAGCGCCCCCAGGGGCTCCCTAACTGGGGTGGCAACCTCACCCCTACCCCCTCCCCACCTCAGCATCTCGAGCCCTGGGATGCGTTCCCCTCGCCGCGCTCCGTGCCAGGAGTTTCGTTTTCCCAGGACCTTTGCAGTCCTCTGGGCTTTGAGCCGCACCCCCTCCCAGCCCTTTCTCAAGTCGAGTGCAGCCTTCCTCAGGACCTTCCAGCTCGTTGACTACCCTCATCCGCGCAGCCTCGGGACCTTCTTCCCTCCCGGAGCCCGAGGGTGGAGGGCCAGAGAAGGATGAGTTGGCCAGTTCTCGGTCTTGGCCCTGTCGTTTAATGGCTGAGGGAGGAGGGGTTTCAAGGAGCTGGGGGTCCCTTTTAATAGGGCAGATGGCGGCTAGGAAGACTCGCTCCTGGACTTCCCGACCCCAGCGCCCCAGTTCCCTGTTCCTCTTACCGTTCCCCTCCCCCTCCACACCCAGAAATAGCCCGCGACACCAGGCGGCCGCAGTCTTCCCCAGGGACGGGGGAGGGGGCCGCCCGGGGAAGCGGGAGGGTCCCCTTTGAACGCCCCTCGGCGGGTGAACTTGCGCTGGCCAGGCGAGGAAGTGGATCCCCGGCCCGGAGCGGTCGGAGTGGCGGGAGCAGCCGGCTTGCTCCCAGACTGCGTGTATTTTTAATGCATCTGCTGGGAAAGCAGAGCACTGAGAGATGGGGCCGCTGAGGTCGCTGAGGGTGGTGGCTGGTGGGCCCGTGGCCCCACAAGCAGCTCTTTTAGCTTCCTATTTGGGAAGAATTGGTGGTTATGTGGCCGCTGCGCAGTCCAGGTGGGCTTCCTCCCCTACCCTATTTCGATTCCTCTTTCCCGATGTGGGCTGGAACACTTCCTCATTGCCAAAGCAGCAAAAACTTTCACTGAATGGTTTTACGATAAGGGTGGTCGTGCCCATGAGGGTGGGGTGCTGTGGACAAGGTACTAGAAGAGTTCTCTCGGGTTCAGGGTGGGGTGTAGGGTCTTGGTAAAAGGAAGTAAAACCTCTTGCCCCCTATGCAGACCCTCCCCCAGCAGTATCCTTAGAGATGCCCCCCTTTGCCTGGGATGGGGGAACTGAGGCAGGCAGGTGCTGCTGCTCGTCTTTCTAGGAGACGGTAGGGCCTGCCACCCAGACAGTACTACTTGTGCCTTGCCCTGCCTCCCTTCTCCTCCTCCCTCTGGCCTGGATCCCAGGTGGCTGTGACCTTTCTCAACTTGGCCAGCAGGCCAGAGAGGGTGTGTGTGTCTAAGGTGGGGGTTATTCCAGGACCTGGTCTGGTGTCCAACCTGATGTGGTCACTCTGGCCTGGCAGGGTCATCAACGCTGGCAAGAGCCGGCACAATGAGGACCAGGCTTGCTGTGAAGTGGTGTATGTGGAAGGTCGGAGGAGTGTTTCCGGGGCACCGAGGGAGCCTAGCCGAGGACAGGTAAGCCCCCACCCCTTTTCCTAGCCTCCAGAGACACAGTGACACTTCCTCAGGGATTCCAGGCATCTAGTTTTAAATCTGAGACATGTGGAAGACATACCTCCTAATTCACTGACTTTCCATCTTCTGGCATAGAACTTTTATCTGGCATTGATCAGTTATATTCTACCATGTCCGTATGAATGTTTAGTTTTCCACTTAAACTATAGATGCTTATGAATTTATGGATGTTTTAATTAATTACCAATACTTATTCTTATCTTTTATCCTCTGAGTTTGGTTTTTTGATGCTTTCCTTTCTCTGACACATAGTAGGCCTTGGTGAATAAGTGAATAAATCTAATTTGCCTTTACTACCAGGCTCTGACCTCCTCTCTGATGTTTATAAGGATGTCCAGAGTCTTGCTCTTCTCCTGCATCACACATACACACACTCACAAACACACTCATCTCCAGCTTTTCCTCCACCAGGGACTCTGCTTCTACTACTGGGGCCTGTTTGATGGGCATGCAGGGGGCGGAGCTGCTGAAATGGCCTCCCGGCTTCTGCATCGCCACATTCGGGAGCAGCTAAAGGACCTGGTAGAGATACTCCAGGACCCCTCGCCACCTCCGCTCTGCCTCCCGTCCACCCCAGGGGCCCCCATTTCCTCTGATTCCTCTCACTTGGTTGGTCCTCAGTCCTGCTGGTCTTCGCAGAAGGAAGTGACCCATGAAAGCCTGGTAGTAGGAGCCATTGAGAATGCCTTCCAGCTCATGGTGAGTGGACAGTCTGGGCCAAGGGCCTGCTAAGCAGACACTCTGGTCAACTCTGTATGGGAGTCGGGTGGCCTGAGGGGGTGACCCCGGGGAATTCACAACACCTTTGAGAGCCTGAGCGGAGGCTAGTTCAGAGGGCAGGAGAAGGGGAAGTTATACCCATGTCTTCCCTCCTCTCTTTCAGTGTGGCTTGGCTGGGCCAGTTTATTTCTGCAGATGGAGGGTGGGTGGCTGTGTGCCTGGAACCTCCTCTTCATCCACCCCCTTTGACCCTTCCTCACGTGGCAGGATGAGCAGATGGCCCGGGAGCGGCGTGGCCACCAAGTGGAGGGGGGCTGCTGTGCACTGGTTGTGGTCTACTTGCTAGGCAAAGTGTATGTGGCCAATGCAGGTGACAGCAGGTATGGAGGGGGGACTTTGAAAATGGCTACAGGGGTCATACTCTCTGGGATGGGAGAATAGAAGAGAGTGAGGTGGCAGGTGCTAAAAGTCATATTGGAGCGGGTCAGCAGGGATCACAGACATAGGGAAAGGCCTGAAATATCCACAAGGGGAGAAAATATAGGGGTCTGGGTGAGGGATCCTAAGGGTCATTATGGAGAGGGCCTAGTCTTTCTGGAATTCTCCATGAGGGGGCTGAGGAAAGCCAAGCCCAAACCTTTTCTTTTTCTGGGCAGAGCCATCATTGTCCGGAATGGTGAAATCATCCCAATGTCCCGGGAGTTCACCCCGGAGACTGAGCGCCAGCGTCTTCAGCTGCTTGTAAGTAGGAACCAACTCTCTACTCCCGTTCTCTGTTGAGTCTTTTACCTCTCTGTACCCTATGTCCCCAAGAACTCTCAAACTCCCACCACACAGACAGCTCCTTACTGGGAGCTTACTGGGAAGGCCGCTCTGCAAACTATGGAGGGCTGAGCTGGTGGAGGGTGCAGCAGGAAGTTCGTGGGCTGCTCCAGGGCTCCCACTGTGGCCCCAAGTGAGGAAGGAAGTGGACTCAGAGGATGGGGAAGGAAACAGCAAAGGCCCCTGAGAGGCAGTACAGCTTAGTGTTTTAAAGCACTGGCTCTGGAGCTCGACTGCTGGGGATTGAATCCAGGTTCAAGTACTTTGCTAATTGTGTGACCTTTGATAGTTCCCTTAATTTGCATCAATAGTTCCTGCTTTAGGGTTGTTGTGAGGATTAAATGAATTAATATATGTTAATATTAGAACAGTGCATGGCACATAGTAAACTCCTTTTAAGGGTCTGTTGTGATTAACATCATCTCTACACCAAGGTGTGCTGTAAGCCTAATGCCCCCCTGGCCCTTCTGCTCTCTCTGCCCACTCCCAACCCCAGGGCTTCCTGAAACCAGAGCTGCTGGGTGGTGAATTCACCCACCTTGAGTTTCCCCGCAGAGTTCAGCCCAAGGAGCTGGGGCAGAGGATGCTGTACAGGGACCAGAACATGACCGGCTGGTAACACTTCCCTCAGAGCTGGGGCCCGTTCCCATGGCAACACAACCAATCCCTCACCAGCAGCAAGGTGGAAGCCAGAGGCTGGACTAGGCTGGGAGCTGGGGGGATGTGGCCCTTCTAAGGGGTTTGTGTGAGGGGAGTGGCTCCTAGGGGAGAGGGGCTTTGATGCCTAGGTGATGCCTCTTCTACTCCCCCCTCCCAGGGCCTACAAAAAGATCGAGCTGGAGGATCTCAGGTTTCCTCTGGTCTGTGGGGAGGGCAAAAAGGTAAACTCCATGGTAGAGGTGGGAGAGGGCAAGAGGACCCACCACAACTTCTCTAGGGAGGTGGAGGTTCTACCTGAGGGTAGGGTTGGGAGGGGTCCTCAGTTTCAGAGAGTCGGGGAGAGGGCTATAGCAGCACCCCCTCCTCATTTCCTCTAGGCTCGAGTGATGGCCACCATCGGGGTGACCCGGGGCTTGGGAGACCACAACCTCAAGGTCTGCAGTTCCACCCTGCCCATCAAGCCCTTCCTCTCCTGCTTCCCTGAGGTGAGCCCTACGGGGGCCCCGAACCACACCTTCCCTCCTCTGGGGGTCTCAGGCTGGCTTTCACCCCAGGTCCCTTTATCCCCATGGTCCCTCTCCATCCTCTTTCCTACCAGGTGCGAGTGTATGACCTGACGCAGTATGAGCATTGCCCAGACGACGTGCTAGTCCTGGGAACAGATGGACTGTGGGATGTCACTAGTGACTGTGAGGTAGCCACCACGGTGGACAAGGTCCTGTCAGCCTATGAGCCCAATGACCCCAGCAGGTATGGGTTGTATGGCAGCAAGGGGATAACAGTGGGGAAGGAAGGGGTGGGGCAAGGGAAGCAATGCTCGGGGACCCACATCAGGGCCTGCGTGTCTATCTTCCTATATACATGTTGGTACATGAATGTGCACATATGCTCCTGGCAGGTACACAGCTCTGGCCCAAGCTCTGGTCCTGGGGGCCCGGGGCACCCCCCGGGATCGTGGCTGGCGTCTCCCCAACAACAAGCTGGGTTCCGGGGATGACATCTCGGTCTTCGTCATCCCCCTGGGAGGGCCAGGCAGTTACTCCTGAGGGGCTCAGCCCTGACCCTCCTATCACCGTGCCAGCCTCTCCATGTTTACCCCTCTTCCAGCGCAAATTCTGAAGTTGTCTCCCTGACCTTCTTTAGCGGCAAATTAACTGAAGAAGGGGTGTCAGTTAGATCCAAAATTATAGCTATTGGTAAATAAATCAGATGGATAAAGGTCTGTGTCTTCCTTTATTTTGACTTGAAACCAAAAGGTAAGGAAAAGCTCTTTGGGGTAGTGGAAAGAACAGCAGAAAAGTCCTGAAAATGTAGTGTTCCCAGGTTCTTTCTTCCACCCTCTGCCCTTCCGACTCCACACACACTCATCCACTTCTGTGGCTTCACTCCACCTGCTGGTGTTTTCCAAATCAGGGTGTCTAGCCCAGATCTGTCCTGAGCTTTAGACCCACATATCCCAGTCATCTCCCAAACATCTCCTAGACATCCCACAGGCACTTCAGCTCAACATACCTCAAACTGAATTCATCATTTGCCTCACAAACGTGTTCCTTGTCCTGGTTCATCATCTCGCTGGGCACCAGCTCAGCTGCTTTAGAAATCTTGGAGTTGTTCACCTTTGGCTTCCATCTCTTCCTCATCAAGCTAATCAATCACTAAGTATTGTTGATTATATATTTAAAAATATATTGCATATTTGTCCACATATCTCCACCTCCACTATCATTACCTTAGTTCTTTACTACAGCAGCCTCCTAACTCATCTCCCGGCTCTGTCTCCAGGCCACCCCCCTGCGTCCCCCAGTATGCCAGGGACACAGCAGTTGGGGTGACCTTTCCACAGTGTGAATCTGAGTTGGTTATTTCCCTGAGAGAACATTACAGTGGCTCCTTACTGCACCTACACCAAAATCGACACTCAACTCTTGAGCATGGCATATAAGGACCTTCATGATCTGGCCACTGCTTCCTTCTCCCACCCCCTCTTTCACCACCACCACCACCTTCCTGGGGTTTCGGTAACTCTGTGGGCCTCTAGTAGCTCCAACTCATTTAAAGTCTACTGATCAGCTTATCTTGAACACTTCACCTGCCTTCCATGACTGGGTATCCCACAGCCCACAGGCCCCACTACAGCAACTGCCTCCTGTATTATGACTATCTATGTGAGGAGTTGGTGGGAGCAGCATCTAAGAGCAGGGGCTCCAGAGTCCTGCTGTCTGGGTTCTGGTGCCAGACTCAACACTAGCTCTGTAACCTCCCTGAGCCTCAATTTGCTTCAGTAAAGTGGAGATAACTAACAGGACTACCTATAGGGTTGCTGTAAGGTCTAAAGTAATTCATGTGTGTAGAGCCAAGTCCAGGTATTAAGGGTTCGGTAACTGTCAGCTAGCTTTAAGATATCTGTATTCCGAATTTAGGCTAAGTTCTTTGAAGGCAAAAATCGATCTGAACTGAGCACACAGCTCTCAGTTCACACTCAATAAATGTTTTTTTTTTAAAAAGATTTTATTTTATTTTCTTCCTTTTTCCTCCCCATAAGCCCCCTGGTACATAGTTATGCATTTTTAGTTGTGGATCCTTCTAGTTGTGGCATGTGGGATGCCACCTCAGCATGGCTTCATGAGCGGTGCCATGTCCACGCCCAGGATCTGAACCGGTGAAACCCTGGGCTGCCAAAGCAGAGCGCGCGAACTTAACCACTCGGCCACGGGGCTGGCCTCTCGATAAATGTTAACTGAGCAAGTTAAGGGGCCTGGGGACCAGACTGCTCTAGACCTGTTTCCTCATTTATCAAACGTGTGGGTTGCACTTCATATCTTTAAAGTATGACTTCTACGACTTCTAACATTCATTCATTCAGAGGGTAATTGTTGAAAAGTGATTATGTGCCATCCACTGTGTTAGGTGGTGGGAAGAGCCAGGCCGGAGGAGCACGGGGGCCAGCATGAGGGATCACTGCTGTTAGAGCCAGACAGGCTTGACTGTGTGAATTCTTACTCTGTCACAAATTGCCAAAATTTGGGCAAGCCACTTAACTTCTCTGAGCCTCAATTTTCTTACAGGCAAAAGGGGATGAGTATACTAAACCCAAACATCTAAGGGCTGAGCTATACAGTGTACGGAGCTAGCAAGCTGTTGGGAGACTTCCTCATCCTCTATCCACCTCCTCAGCCCCCTCACAGGGAAGGAGAGACACTTATAGGTGAATACCCAATGGGACACATCAGACCAGGCTGTGTCTCTAGCAGCTGAGAAACAATACAGTGGGGGTGGGAACTGAATTCCCAGCTGGGGATATGGAAGGATTTCCAAGAGTGCCCTTTGAGGGCTGCGTAGGAATTGGCTCATGGAATTTCCAGGCAGGGGGAAGGAAGGGGATTGTGAGGTGGAACCATGGCATGGGCCTCATAGGTTCCGAAAGGTCTTCAAGACGCGGGGATGACGTTCAGCTGTACTTACTCTTATTCTAGGAGCAGAGGGTGGGCATGTTCCGCAGGCCCCTCCCCGGGCGTCCCGGAGGCCGCCCTTTCCCAATCCCGCCTCCCGCGAAGTCCCAGGTGTTGTAGGCGCGGGTGGCCGGTTGGCCACCGGAGGGCAGCAGCGGCCCTCTCCTGACCCCACCCCGAGCGCCTCTCAACTTTCCCGACGCCGGTCCGCCCCTTGGGGCTGGAAGGCGGGGCAGAGGCACAGTCCTCGGGGGTCGCCCCCGCTCCCCCCCTCGCCTCGCCGCCCATCCTCCACAGTTCAGGCATCTCTGCTGACCCCAGGGGTCAGCCCCGCAGGTTCCACGGCCGGCGGCGGGAACAACCCGCGGCAGCCCCGGGCTGGGGCGGTGGGCGGGCGGAGCCAAGGCCCGCCCCCGGGCGGCCCTCCCCGCGGGCCCGCCCCTCTCCTCCCCTCCCTGCCGCCGCGCCGAAGGAGGGCGGGGCGGGCCCCTCGGGTCAATCTCAGCCTCCGGCACCGGCCGCGCAGCTGGAGGCGGCCGAGCGGAAGGTACCCTGGGCCGGGGGTTGGTGGCAGCGGGCGTCCTGGGACCTCGTCCCCGGGCCAGCACTTTCCCCTTCTCTGCTGAGCGGGAGCCCGGGGCGCCGGCCGGGGAGGGGGCTTTGGCCAAAGCGCGGGCCGTCCTCCCTCCTCCCGGTTGCCGGTGTCTGGCCTGTGCGGGGTCGGGCTGGCTGGGCCCCTCCCTGGGCTGCAGTGGGGCACCCCCGGGAACTCCCCGCAGGGCCTCTCGCCTCTTGGTGTCCGAGCCGGAGTTCCTTCCCTTCCCCTCCCGGCTTCCCGGAACCTGCCCCGCCGGCGAGGGGTGAGGGGCGAGGGGGCAACTTGGGTCTCCGCGACGGAGTCCCAGCCTAGCTCCCAGGCCGGGCGGCCCGAGGTGGACCTCGGTGGGGTGTGGGTCTGGGCCCCAGTCCCAGTGTAGGTGGGAATTCCCCCGGGCCAGGCCGGTGGAATGGCGGGAATAGGGGCGGGGTGTGACCATTGGGGGCTGCCACCGCTCGGCGGGATCTGGACGCCGCCCTAGACGGTTCCTGGAGCCTGCCTGGGGTGGGAGGTAGGGGGGACTGGGGAGGATCCAGCTCCTCCGTTCATGTGTGTCCTCCCAGCCCTCTCCGTCACACTCCCCAACCTGGCTAAAGATTATCCTAGGGGTTTGGGCTGGCGCACCCGACGCTGAGTCCTGCCCTAACTTGTGGTTTTCAAGTTGAAGGGAAAGTATCTGATTCCTTCCCTAGACCCTAGGGGTGGTGGGCAAGGTACAGTGGACCCCTGGGTCATCTGGAAATCTAGAGAATGATTGAGGAAAGGGTGGCTGTCTTGTCTCAGGAAAGTGTCTTATCTCTGGGAAGGCCCCCGGAGTTCCAGGCTCCATTCCAGGCCCTGTGTGGGGTTTCGTTGCCCCTCTTAGGGTCAGTGGGGCAGTTCCTCTGAGGCTGTTTCTCGCAGGGAGCTGTTGTGCTTGCCATCTTGGCCTTGGGCCTAGTGGCCGGGCCTGGCCTGGCCTGGCCTGGGCTAGCTTCTCCTCTGGCTCAACCAGAGCCTGAAGGGAAAGTCTTCTAATTGAGCTGGGGGGCTCCAGGTCACTGAATGCATGCCCTTGCCCCTGAGTTCTGGCCTGTGCCTCGCACGGTCTGGTGCCACCTAAACTGCCCTGCTGGGGGAGAGCAGTGGCATGAGCATACCTAAGCAACTGGTATTCATCCTCCACCGACACCGCCTGTCCCAGGTTGGGGCTCTCCCCACCTGTTTTCACACAGCTAGACCAGTGGAACTGGTGGGAGTGGGTGGGGGGAGTTGGTCACCTGGGTAGGATTTCCAGGGATCCCCTTTTTGAAGGATGGTTTCCATTTTCAGGAAGGGACCTGCTGGCATGGTGAATGTCTTCTTGCTTGTTTTTTGGGGTATCGGGGAGAGTCCCTTTTGTGGTGGGGAGAGTGTGGCTGTGTACTCTCAACTCCTATAAATTCTCTCTGACTCATATCCACTTCCCCTCATCCCAGTTTTCTGTGTGTGTGTGTGCACTTGTGTGTAGGGGAGGGAAGCCACCCAGGATCCCACTGTTGAAGAGAGCTAGCCTTAGGCTGGAGTGCTCACTTCCTAAAAGGCAGATGGAGGCAGGGGTGAGGTAGTGGTGGTATGTGGGGAGTAAAGGAGTTCAGCCCAGTTTGACAGGATGTGGGACTGAGAGAAAAAGCCAGGGTTGGGGCAGAGATCGGGTTACCATCCCTTTCTTTCTTAAGTACTCCCTGTCTGGTTGGTGCTGGAACTGGCCCTCATTTGTCTCTTTTTTGGGGCTCCTCCCAGCTCAGGCTCTAGCCCCCTCCCCCTTCCCAACAGCCTCGACTTCATCTCCACTCCAGAGCCCGCCCTCTCTTCCTCCCCAGCCGGCCGTGGGCCTGGGAACTTCAACCGACTGGAGGTCAGCTCCTCTCCCCAGGGAAGGAGGAAGTGAGGCTCAGCTTAGGGGCAGGGAAGCTGGGAAGGTGTGATGAACTGTGCAGATGCTCATTCCTGAGTGTTGGGGGCGGGGGACACATGGAAACCCCGGGAAGCTGACTCCTTGCCCTGAGTCACCGGGAGGGGTGGGCAGGGCCTTGGGGTGAGCTGGACAGAGGGGAGGAAGGGAGTGGGTGGAGGTGTTTCCCTAGTGGATTATTCTCAGTCACTCTGCTGTGGTGGATGAGTGGCTCCCTACAGTGTGGTCATTGTCCCCTGCCTCGGGCTGAGTGACCCAGTGTTGCTGCCAGGCCCAGGAGGAAGGGGGGAGGAAGGCAGGCTGCCCGAATGTGGGCTGTGGGCACTGCTGGGACTGAGCCTCCTTTGTGTCACTTGGGGCTTTGGGGACCAGTTTTGGGTGGGCCAGAGAAGCCGGCTGGCTGCTGCCACTGCCCTCTGTCTGGGATTCCCTCCCTCTGCTCTCCGTCCCACCTCTGGGGTGATATGTAGAAAAGGCAACAGACTTTCGAGTCACACAGCCCTGCTTTGAGTGCTGTCCCTGCCACGACTCTGAGCATGTCTTAACCTCACTGTGCCTCACTCCTAGTTTCTCAAAATGGGAAGCGCACCATCTCTCTTCCAGGCTTCTGGGGACGGCGAGAGATGATTTTTGTCAAAATGCCCAACACAGTGCCTGGCACCTAGTGCCTGGATAACTATTCTTTTCCTTACCCGCCACTCTCATAGCTGGGTCTGCTAGCTGTGGTCTTGGAGAGGGACTCCTCATTTGTGACTGGGCAGGCATGACTAGTGTCGAGTGAGGGACAGTGTGTTCTAGATTGGACCTCAGCCATTATTAAAGTTTAAAAGTATCAAATTCCTGGTAACAAATGAAATCTGACTTGAAACCCTGATATGGACAGTTAGGCGCCACATAATGATGTTTTGGTCAATAGCGGACCACATATATGACGGTGGTCCCATGAGATTAGTACCACGTGGCCCAGGTGTGTAGGAGGCTGTGTCATCTAGGTACACACCAGCTAGAGTGTGAGTACACTCTGATGCTTGCCCAACGACGAAATCGCCTGACGACGCATTTCTCAGAATGCATCCCCTTGTTAAGTGACGCATGGCTGTATAGCAGATAAAAGCTGACCCTTCTGGACTTGTCCCTGATCCCTGAGCACCCCTCTGGGTGTCCAGGGTCCCACAGTTGGTGGGTAGGTTGGATAAGAACTCATGTTTTCTTGGCTCCCAGGTGGGTGGTTCTTCCACCTCCCACTTCTGTATTCTGACCTGTTGGGGAGACCTGTCCCTGACCCCGAGATTAGGAATTTCAAGCTTAGTTGCCTGAACAGTTGGTTCTTGGCCAGAACATGCCTGAACAGGTCCCTTTTGCCTCCCTTCCCTCCTTTGCTGGATGCGTCAGTTTCCAGGGAGGTCTTGGGGGCCGCAGAGGTGTTTTTGGATTTGTTGGCTTTTCCCAAAATGTCCATTGCCTTTTCCCTGCCAGCCCCAGCCATGGCTGCGATCCGAAAGAAGCTGGTGATTGTGGGGGATGGGGCCTGTGGGAAGACTTGCCTCCTCATCGTCTTCAGCAAGGATCAGTTCCCAGAGGTCTACGTCCCTACTGTCTTTGAGAACTACATCGCAGACATAGAGGTGGACGGCAAGCAGGTGAGGCGAAGAGCCCCTTCCTGTCTCACCTTGGGACCCCGCCCCTGCCACTTCTGGACCGGGCATGTCCTTCCTCATCACCTACCTAGTGCTTGCTCCACTCTCCCTGCTGGAACCAGTACAAGTTAGGAAGTGGAACTGCAGTCTTGGGACATCTAGATACACCTGGCTCTCTACACACTGGCTCTGTAATCTGGGCCCAGCCCCCTTGCCTCTGAGCTTAAGCGCCTTGACTGCAAAGTAGGGACAATGAAGGAGAGTAAGGCCTCCTTCAAAGGTTTTTCTGAGAATTAAGTAAAACAGTGGTGCTCACAATGACAACTGTGCCATCGCAGACTTTGCCATTGCACAAACTGCACAAAGATCAAGCACTGATGTCTCAGTATTTTAAAAAACTCACGTAATTTATGTCGTGTGACAGTCATTAGCACTATCCCTGGCACGTAGAGGGTGCTCAATAGATGTCCAGTAAGCCTGAAGGGCCAGTGGTTTGAGCTGGGTGGGAGGCTGGGGGTGTAACTGGGGCCCTCAGACCGCTGCTCGCTGGCCCTGTGTCAGGTGGAGCTGGCTCTGTGGGACACAGCAGGGCAGGAAGACTATGATCGCCTGCGGCCTCTCTCCTACCCAGACACGGACGTCATCCTCATGTGCTTCTCCATTGACAGCCCCGACAGCCTGGGTGAGGTGGGGCTGAAGGCACTGGAGGGAGGGAATCGAGAACCCCTTGGGATCAACCAACCAGAGGTATCCCTTGCCTTGGCTCATTTCAGCCGTCCTCAGAGGCGAAGGCTGTGTGGGAGCAGGGAGGGGGCTGTCAGCCTCCTTCACTGCAACTCTGGCCCTTGGGAAGGCTCAGAGGGTACTGTGGGGGGGTGAGGTATTGAGCTGTGAAAGGGACTTTCATGCTGAATAGCCTCTAAGACTGCTAGGGGGAGACAAGGTGGCCCCCCTTCCCTCAGGAGCTTTCTAGCTTGAGAGGAGGGACCAACGTCTTTTCGGACACATCTCTGCAGAGAACATTCCTGAGAAATGGACCCCGGAGGTGAAGCACTTCTGCCCCAATGTGCCCATCATCCTAGTGGGGAATAAGAAGGACCTGAGGCAAGATGAGCATACCAGGAGAGAGCTGGCCAAGATGAAGCAGGTGGGTGGGGCTGCCAGGCCAGAAGCCCTGGTGGGAAAGTGTTCTCTGAGGGGTTGTAGGCTGGGAAAGGGAGCCCGCTCTCTGGCTGACTGCCCTGTGCTAGGGGGGATGGTGGTATCCACCTCCTACTCCTTGTAGTCTGCACCCTGGTGAGGAAGAGCCAGAAGGGCCCTAGTGCCTGACCCAGTATCTGATGCAGTTGTCACAGAGTGGTTTGTTTAAGGCCACTGGCATTCTAATTTATTCATCTGTTGTCCATTCTGTTTGGACTTGGGGCTGTTCAGTCAGATGAGGAAGTCCCTTTCCTCAGGGAGACAGCTTCTCATCAGATGGTTCCCTTGGGGTGTGCAGGGCACGCCCTCCCAGCATACCTGGGGAGGTGTGGCCTGACGTGCATGTGGGAGGGCGGGCATTATTTTAAGTGGCTGGGAGAAAGGCCCAGAGGGAGGGAGATGGCTTATTTGGGCACCTGGTACATGGGTCTCTAACCAGAAGATGAGTGTTTATTAGAGAAAGCTGCCAGGATAAGGAATATAGACGATCCTGCGAGGACAGTCATGGCAAGGTTTTAAACTGGGCACAGACACAGTCAGGTCTGCTTGTTAAAATTATTCTGGCAGCCACAGAAGATGGATTGGGAAGGAGAATGGAGGTGGGGGGGGGTCGGTTAGGAGATGCCAGATCCTCACTCAGGCATGAGAACGGCACACTGTTGGGTATAGGGCTGCTGGAGAGAATTTTCAATGTAACTGTGACTCTTGAGTGCCTCCCTAAAGCCGCCCAGGGTGGCTAGGGTTTGGGTGCTTTGTGCGGTCAGGGCTAGAGGAGATATTTTAGTTACACTTATAGTTGAGGTGGTCAGAGGTGCACCTAGCTACCAGCTTCCTTTGACCTCTCACCTTCCGTCTTCCCAGGAGCCGGTTCGATCCGAGGAAGGCCGGGACATGGCGAACCGGATCAGTGCCTTTGGCTACCTCGAGTGCTCAGCCAAGACCAAGGAGGGGGTGCGGGAGGTATTCGAGATGGCCACTAGGGCTGGCCTCCAGGTCCGCAAGAATAAGCGCCGGAGGGGATGTCCCATCCTCTGAGATGCCCAAGGCTTCCCCTACTTCCCCGCTCTCTTCACAGGGGTACAGAAACTACCCACCCCCCAGCCCCATCATCTTAGGGCTCCATGCCCAAGGTTCCCTTCTTCAGTTCCTCCAGCCCCAGGACTGCATTGATTTCCGGTGGTGTAGACCGCCCTCCCTCCCAGCTCTGGGAACCTACGGCTATGCCCTGTCCTTCCAGAGTAGAGTCCTTCCTCCTGCTGCCTCAGTCCAGGGGTGGGCTTCTGATCCCTGATCCCTTTGGCCTTCCCCAGAGGATCATCACACACCAGCACTTTAGACACACCTGGCTCACAGAAGTGTCTGGGGTAGGGCACTGGGAGGGTGTAATCTCGAGCCCCTGGTGTTTCTGCTTTGGGCAGGGGCCTTGTCTCTGGCTATACTTAGTAGGGGGCATGAATAAAGGCCACAGGCTCCAACATGTGCGTAGCAGTTTCTTGTCTTTCTCTCCTGGTCCCTGTCTTGGCTGTGAGCCTGGAGTCCCATCTCTCCAAGTTGCTGGCCAGGCTAGCCCCCTGTCTGCAAAGGCAGGACTCCCGGGCAGAAGGGTGCAGTCTTGGAGGCAAGCATGAGGTCATGCCTGGCTCTGGGCCTGGGAGGCGGGTGAGGGGAGTGGTCTGGAGCAGAGGCTAAACTTAGAAACCTGTGGGTGGCTTCTCTGCCCCCTCCCACTGGCTATCCTCCCCCAGACATGGGGGCTGGGTTCCTCTCTAGTGGGGATGGGGAGATGGCCCTGGGCGGGGTGTGAGAGTCCCATCCTTCCCTGGGGGGGCCAGCTTGAGAGCTCAGGAAGCTGAGGCCAGGCGAGGAGACATGGAGGCTTTTGCATAGAATAAGGTTTTGTTTACAGAGTTTTTCTTCCTCCCCCTTCCCCCAATTGTTAGCAGCTTGATGTGTCATTCTCTCCAGCAGGGGAGGGGGTGGAATGGCTTGGGTTGTAAACTCCCTCCCCCAGCCTTCCGGTCCCTTGGAGGGGCAGCTTGGCTGGGTTCTGGTTCAGGGTCGGGAGGGCGATTAAGGCTTGGCTGGTGTGAGAAGGCCGCTGCGTGTCTTTAGAGCTCATTCCTCCACTCTGGCTCCACTTGCAGGGACAGGCCGCCGTCACCCTCCCTCTCCTGGGGGAGGTAGTCATGACTCTGGGGCCCTAGAAAGAAAGGAGGTGAGCTTTCTCTTCCTTACCTCCTCCCCTAGCCCTGTCCCTTACCTGGCCCACCCCGGCCCAGCCATACCTGAGGTAGAGGGGCTGAGCTTGCTCAGACCTTGGAGTAAGTTCTGTCCCTGTTGCAGGTCCAGTTTGGCAGGGAAGGGGCACCCGGTGTACCCCCCATTTTCTTTACAGAACTCCAGGAATCTGTGGGGAACACGGACATGCACACACACAGCTGCACAGGCCTGGATGAGGAGCATCAGAGGCCGGACGCTAAGCCTTGGTCCTGCTACAGCAGCCTTTGGGCAAGTTGCTTAACCTCTGACTGTCAGGTAACTTAAACGGGGTTATTATGAAGATGAACAGACCTGAGGATTAACTGAGCCACGAAGACTTGCTTAATGAAGATCCACCTGCCCTAGGCTGGGGGATGTGGCCACCAAGAAGGATTTACAAGGTGGGAATGCTCACGTTTTCCAGTCGGGGTCATGGCCCAGGAGGAGCGGGTTGCCCACCACGATGAGCAAGGCCTTTGCCCGGGTCACAGCCACGTTGAACCTCTGAAGGAAGAAGTGGTGGGGGTCACAGGAGGGAAGGGCCCCAAGGAAGGAAGAGCTCCAGTCACCCACCTGCCCTCAAACCTTGGGGTTCTTTAGGAAACCCAGGTTGAAGTCCAGATCCAGCTGCACAAAGCTCTGGCTGCTTCGCACGGTGGAGATGAGGATGACGCTCCGTTCTTGGCCTTGGAACTCTTCCACGGAGCCCACCTAGATGGGGGAGAGCCAAGGCATGAGCCCAAGGGCTCAAAGGGAACCAGAGGGACAAGCCCTGCCTCAGAGGGCTTCAGCTCCAAGGGGGTGTGGAGAAGTTCACGGAGTGAGTGAGTGTCCTGACCGGGGCAGGAAGGAGGACCGGAGGATGCCGAGGAAGCTGAAACCTGAAGGGTGAATCCAGTTAGAGCGGGAGGTGCAAAGTGATCTAACCAAAGAAAACAGGGTTGCAAAGAACGTGGAAACTCAGAGCAGTGTTTTTCAAACTTTCCCGAAGATAATCCCTAAGTACTTGTTAAAAATATACAACCAGACCCCCTGAATCAGAATTTCCAAGGGAGAGGCCTCTAAATCTTAAAGCCCGTTTTCAGCCCTGGCTGCAGACTAGATCACCTGAGGGGCTGTAAAAAGTACCAGCGCCCTGGCTCTGCTCCCAGACAGCTGTGTTAAGTGGTTGGGTGGGGCCCTGGCGCCCTGTACCGAAGGCTCTCCAGGTGATTCTTATCTGCAGCTGGGGCTGAGAACCACCACCTGAGACAAGAGTCAAGCTACTGACTGACTCAAAGGGTGGGAGAGGTGAGCGGGGACACTCATGACAGGTGGGACAAGTTGGAGAGTTTGGACTTTATCCTTAGGGCAAAGGCCTTAAACCAGCCTGATCGTAGGAATCATGTCGGGTGTTTTCTAAGCACGTAGGCTTCCTGATCCCATCCCAGACCTACAAGGCGGGAGCTCCAGAAGTGAGAGGCTTGGGTTCCGTCTCAGGCATCAGGGGTGGGGCGGGGACATTTGCTGGCCTGGAGCATCAGAGCAAGAGCCTGAGGTTGTCTCAGGAAGCAGAGAAGTGAGGGGCACAAGGCAGGAAGGGACTGTGAAAAAGCAGTTGAGTGTCACCTTCAAGTCCTTGATGTCATCCAATCCCCGAAGCTCCTTGTCAAGTTTGGTGATGCAATAACGGATTTTCTCCACCTGGAAGATGGGGACAGGTGCCTTTCTCTCATGCCATTACTCCAATGCAAGAGGGAGCCAGGCAGGAGGCCAGGGAGCTGGGGGCAAAAAGGGAGGGGGCCGCTGACATCTGAGCTCTTTTGAGATATGGGGCCAGCGGAGGCCTGAGCTCCTGGAACCTGCGCCTACTGGTCTGGCTACGAAGGAGGTACCATCTAGCGGGTCCCAACCCTGATGGGAACTGAGGGCCTGACCTGCTTCCGGTATGGGGAGATGACGCCCACGCTTCGGGGGCTCAGGCGGGCTTTGCCCTTCTTGGAGGAGGGGGCCAGGAGCAGCTTCAGGTAGGAAGTCACTGTGGCAGCCTCTTCGGGGTTGAAGAAGGACGGGCTATTGCCCTCACGCTCATCCTTGCCCATTACGCCATGAAAGATGATGGGAAAGCCCTGGACATGGGGTCAGGGGAAACCCTCAGCCGAACCTCCCTGCCTCCCTTCCCTCCCACCCCCAAACCCATCCAGGGAATGTGGGATCCCAGGCCAAGGTGACAGAGAGGGGCCTATAGCTTCTACCCAGAGGCCCCTCCTACCCCCTACCTTCCGTAGGAGGGAAGTTAGGGTCCAGGGGTGGGAGCCTGAGCCCCTGCCCTGCTCAGCCTCACCTGTCGAGGCAGACCCTCCCAGCGGCAGAAGCGCTCTCGGTCCACAACATCAGCACAGGCCTGCAGCTCCCCGTCATAATAGAGCCGGTTAGGAATGTCCAGGATGGTGGGGTGGGACCTGGTATGCAGAAGGAGGAAGGACGAGCAAGACCAGGGGCCCATTACTTCTGCCCTGCCCGCCCGGCCCCCGCTCTACCTGCTCTGGGCCCACACACATTATCCTCCTGCCCCGCTGCCCCCTGGATAGCAGACGCGTTCACCTCCAATGTCTGCTGTTAGGCACTGTAAACCACAGAAAGCAGAACCAAATGTGGTTCCCGAGAACATCTGGACCAAGAATTTCATAGACCAAGCACATTGAAAAGAAAAAAAAAAGGAAATTAGGGACCCACTCTCAGGTTTCACTTTTGCCAAGGAAGGATAGTACAAAAACAAGTACCATCTACTATCACCATTATTTGATGAGATAATGTGTTAAATCCAAAAATATAAGTAGTACTAATAATAGCTACATTTATTGAACTCTTAGTGGACTCATCTGAGGAACTAAGCACTTAGGAACCATCTGAGTATTTTAGATGTGTGAACTCATTGACTAAAGGAAGTACAGCTCTTAAAATTAGGTTTATGAAAAACTACATTGTGCCTGTTTTTCTCGTTTCTCTTTGGATTTCCTGGGAACTTCCTCTGGGACCAGACACATCCCAGTGTCTGACCATCCCCATACACAGACAAGCCAACTGCTCTAGAGGGAAGCCACTTGCTAAGTCACACAGCCAAAGAGTAGCAGTGACGGGGCTGGAGAGGAGACCTCCGACCTTCCAGTTTATAGTTTTTCTTCGTCACACAGCATCTGAGCAACAGGACTGCAGGAGGGAGCCTCCAGCCAGGGCTGCACAGAGGGTGTGAAGGCATGGGATTGCAGGAGAGGGGAGGGTGCAGGGTACCTGTAGTTGCGCAGCAGCTTGGTTATGAACTGGGGGTCGTAGCCGTCAGGGCCCTTCTTGTACAAGGCGTTGTAGGTGAGCAGCCGCTCCAGCAGTGAGTACCCCAGCCCATGCTTCTGGGTCAGTGGGGAACGCAGCACAGGCCCCAGCTGCCGAGGGTCTCCTGCCAGCACCAGCTGCCCTCCTGGATTGTCTGTTTCCTTGACTTCCATCAGCCCTGGGAGGCAAGGTAGGGTGGGGAGAAAGGTGTGGTGGGATGGCCCCGACCCCCACACAGGGTGGCACACCCACAGCCCACCTTGAGCCCCTCACCTGCTATGGCCACCAGACTCTCAGGCTCCATGGAGTGGCCAGCTTCATCGATGAAGATGTGTGTGAAGTGATCAATGGGAAACTGGGCCGAGACCAACCTGGGAGGTGTCAGGCCATGCAGGGTTCATACCCAGGTACCCAACTGCAATCTGAATGCTCATCCAAACTGCCCCTCACCCACCTCCCCAGGCACCATTCTTCCCCATCTCCCCAGCCTGCCCTTTACTTACACACGCCACTGAGACACACATACACACTTCCCACCTGCTGGCAGTGATGAGGGTGGTAATTAAGACACGATATTCCTGCAGCTTCTTCTTGGCGGGAAATACGTAGTCGCCCTTCCTTGCATCCCAGTTACAGCAGGGCTGTGATTGTGAAGGGAAAGGGGGAATCAGCTTGGCTCCACCCATTCTCACCCTGACTCTGGCTCTGGGGTCCCCAGGCAATTTTATTTACCTCTCTCTTTATACATGGGGAAACTGAAGCCCAGAGAGGGGTCCTAACCCACCCAAGGCCACACAACAAGTATCAGAATGCAGGTCTCCTAGTTTCCTGGCCCCAGTGACTACCCTGAGAGCCCTCACAGCATCCACCATCCCTTGCTCTTTGGCACTTCCCCAGGTACCTTGATGTCCTCAGGCACCATGCGGATGTCCCTGCTGGGGGCCAGGAGACGGTAGATGGAGCTGGGCAGGTGGACCCGGAGCCGCTGACAGAGGAGGTCAGCCCCCGAGTTGGACGGAGCGCAGGCCAGGATGTGGGCATCAGGCAGGTGCTTCACAACCTGGGGTGGGGATAAGCACAGTGGGAAGCAGATTCCTGGTCTCCAGACAGAGGGAGGGAGGGAGAGACTTGGGGGTGCCTCAGGCTGGTGCAGTATAGCATTTGCCTCCCCTAGCTGAGGGAGCTAGTGACACAAATGGCAAGTTCTGATCCACAGCCCCTTGCTAGTCCAAATAGCACTTTAATGCTGGAAAACTGCTGCAGTAAATATACAAGCCTACGATGACTGACTCATGAATGGTGACTCCAAGAGGCATGCAGTACACAACCTGTGCAACAATGCTCAACAGTCATACTGACCCTTGATGTTAGCTCAGGGACGTTCAGGAAGCTGGACAGAACCAGAAATCTGGGGACAACGGCTTGATCCCAGGGAAGTCAGAGTGTAGGCCCCAGGTCTTTGCTCATGACCCACCTGCTTGATGGCTTCCACTAAGGTGACAGTCTTGCCAGTGCCTGGAGGCCCAAAGATGATGTAAGGGGCTGGACGAGTGGTGCCCATAACAATGTGCTTCATGGCCTGTAGCTGCTCAGGGTTTGACTCCAGACTCCGGTCATACAGCCTGGCAAAGGGGCCAGGAACATGAAGTCATCCAGTGTCCCAGAGGCCTCCCCGACTCCATCCTCTATGCCACGCTCCAGGTAGCCCCAGAGCCCCCCTGCCCATAGTCTCACTTGAGCTTCACATCTGAGGGCAGCAGTGGGACCCCACGGGAGGCCACAGGAAAGAGCATGGGCCACAGCAGCCAGCGCCCCGTCAGCTCCAGGGCGCGATGCTGCACCCTCAGAGGCTGGCGGTTAAAGGTGAAGTTCACCTTGAAGGTCAGCCCATCCACAAAGCGGCTCAGGAGGCTTTGGGAAGGGAGAGAGGGGGAAGAGTTCCAGTTAGGTGGGTGGGCAATAAAAGGCCAGGACTCCCTCCATCTACCCCGACTCTACTCCCTCTTTCCAAGACCTCCACGCAATCCCTCCAGGAGAGGAAGCTGCCAAGGTATCTCAGGGTCCCCCTGAAGAAAAGCCTCTTGCCCCGTCCCTGGGGTTCCACTCATCTCAGGGAGAAAGACCCCCCCCTCCCCTGGCCTAAGAGGGGCATCTGTAGACCCTTCTGGCAGCTCAGGGTTTCCCCAACACCTACCTCATGGAAAAGCTCAGCTTGACACGGTCCAATTCTACCTTGTGTACAAAGCCCTTATAGGTGACGGGGTCCCCTTGGTGTGTCTCAGAGGATAAAAGGGCAAACAGGTGGTCCCCTCGTAGCACTGAAGGGCGGCTCTCGGTCACCCCGGGAACCTAGGGGGTATGAACACAAGCAAGCTTCTACCCCCTGGAGGGCCCAACCCCCAGGCTCTCCAGGCCTCCTCTGAGCGACAAGGACTGAAGCTCTACCCTTCGCCCCAAGACGCAGGGAGCTTTGCCTCTTTCCTCTCCCACCAGATAGCACAAGAGTCAGGGGACAAGGAAGGAGATAAGTCTGTCCAGGCTGCTCAGAGATGCTAAGCCCAGGAATCCCAGAAACCCTCCAGTGCACGATTTCAGGACGTGGAAGCCAGCTTTCCAGCCGGTTCAGTTGCCATCTTGGACAGCTCAATTCCTACTCTGCTTTTAAAATCTTTTTCAAAACTCAGTTCCTGCAGGAATCCTTCCCTGACATCCTCAAGCCGCCCCCCCCCCCCCCGCCCCCACTGGGTCCCTTCCTCAGCACTCAGTGTGCAGGATCCATTCTCATGTGTAATTCTGGGCTTATGTGTACACGTTCAACATCTGAGAGCTGGAAGGGGCTCTAAGAATTATCTAGTCCAGCTCTGTGCTTTTCAGATGAGGCGACTAAAACCGAGAGAGAGCAAGGGACTTGTGAAGGCCACACAGGCAGTGGTAGCAAGTCTGAACTAAAACTCAGGTCCTCCCCACTGCCTTGCTCTGCCACCTCTTTTGGGGCACGTTGCTAAGCCCTCTGGGGCAGGAACAACTTCGTCCTTCCTCTTGTTATGCCCTGCCCTCAGGAACAGTGTTCTGCCCATAGCCTGCGGGCTGGTGGCTGACCTGAGCCCACCTCCCCGCACACAATCCAAGCCCCAACCTCCAGTGTGAGCAGCCTGGGGTTCTGGTCTACAGGGTCCCAGGTCATGGGCACCGACTCCAGGTCATAGTGCCGGATGTCATGTTCCATCTGCAGCTCCTCCAGGTGCAGCAGCAGCCGGAGCTTCACCTCGTAGTTCCTCCACTTGAGGGCTGTCTCCAGCTGGGCCCTGGCAGTGATGGTTGGGCGGGTGGGAGGGGCAGGAACAGGAATAGGATGAGTCAGGTAACCCCCATGCCCAGGAGCATCCACCCTCTCCCATCCTCAGCTCTGGGACTATGAAAACATCAGGCATCAGGGAAGACTAGAAGGGCAGAGAAGTGGATGGCTCAAGGCCTCGAAGAAGACAGCCCTGGTTCTCACTCCCTTCCTCGAATGCCCCTGCCCTCTACCTCAGATCTGACTTGGCCATTTGCACTGTGGACCCTAGGGTCTGGAACATTCTCTCCCCAGATCCTCCTATGACATACACCCTCACCCCATTCAGATGTCATTCCCTGCTCAGACGTCATCTCCTCAAAGAGGCCAGGACTAACTGCCCTCAGTATGGCCCAACCCCTCACCCTGCTTTAGTTTTAGTGAGCTTCAGTTTACTTCTTCATAGCACTCATCATGACATGAAATTATAAGACAGATGCTCACTGCTCCCCACTAGGATGGACAAGGCCATGAGTGATTCACCTTGAACAGTGCCCGGAGCACAGTGCGTGCTCAGTAAGGGAATGAACGAACGGAGCATGGGAGGCCGAGGACAGAGGTTTCGGGGCAACGTGAAGAAGCCAGCAGGGAAGAGACAGATAAAGCAGCATGAGGGGTGCAGAGTGGTGGTACTTACTTGATCTCAGCAATCTCCTTTGGAGCAGTGAAGATACTTGTTCCCTGAAGAAGGGTGGGGAGCAGCTGCCGGAGGCGGGGTGGTGGGTAGTACGTCCCCAGCGCCATACTTAGCTCCAGGTCATAGCCCTTAGCGCTGCAGGGTGGGGAAGGAAAAGCTATCAGGAACACAGAGACCCCTCACCTTCAGAGACTCTGAGAAGGCCCCTCCCTGGAGGATACACAAGCCCTTCTACAAAACTATCATTGACAGGGGTCAGCAGCCTGGGCCCGAGGAGGCAGAACTCACTACCTCATGTGGCTGCTCGCTTCAAGGTTGGGCTGTTCTCATTTTTGGAAGCATTAAGAAAATATATATGTAATACATATATAGGAATAGAATACGTATATAAGCAATACATGTTCATTAGAGAAAAAACTCGAGAAAACAGGTAATAAATAAATGAGTAAATAAATAACATTCTCACCATCCAGGGATAACTGACATTAACTTTTTGGTAGGTAGTCTTCCAGACTTTTTTGTTGGTTTGTATTATATACACGTATTTTTTTTTTTTTTTGAGGAAGATCAGCCCTGAGCTAACTACTGCCAGTCCTCCTCTTTTTTTTTTTTTTTGCTGAGGAAGCCTGGTCCTGAGCTAACATCCGTGCCCATCTTCCTCTACTTTATATGTGGGACGCCTACCACAGCATGGCGTGCCAAGTGGTACCATGTCCGCACCCGGGATCTGAACCAGCGAACCCTGGGCCCCCGAGAAGTGGAACGTGCGAACTTAACCGCTGCGCCACTGGGCTGGCCCTATACACGTATTTTTAACAGCAAAAGCACAATGGTCTATAGCGTGCTTTTACAGTTCAGCATTTTGTAAACACCTAACCATATCAAGAGATGTCTACACATACTATTTGACTCCATTCATATGAAATTTCCAGAATAGGCAAATCTATAGGGACAGAAAGTAAATGAGTGGTTGCTTAGGGCTGGGAGGGAATGGGGAGCTAAAGGGTGGTGGGTAGTACGTCCCCACCTAGGTAGTACCCATTCTAGGGTAATGAAATGCTCTAACACGGATTGTGGTGAAGGTTGCACATATCTGTGAATATACTAAAAACCAACGCACTGCACACTTTAAATGAGTGAACTCTATGACATGTGAATTATCTCAAAATTGTTAAAAAAGAGAGAGATGTCTACCACGGGCTGCCTGACAATCCATCATACTGTCAAAAATGCTTAACATTTTTTCACACTGTCCTTGTATCTGCTGCCCAGAGGAGTTAAGAACTCGCCGTTAGGAAAGGGGGCTCCGGCCCCCAGCTCTGTGCTCTTCCCCAGGGCCCGCACGGTTGGGTTGGGGCCCCCCAGCCCCGACTGCGCTGGAGAGAGGAGTTACCGGTCAGGTCTCTCTCCTTCCTCTATCCGGTTGGTCACTACAGGGTTTCCAGTGATCCGAGTCCGCTTGAAGGGAGTCGTGGGCTTCAGTTGTGCTGCAAGGGGACTGTGGGCGACAGCAGCCAAGAAGCGGGCAATGTAGAAAGTGCCAGCTCCTTCTGAACCCGGTTCCCCGGGTCCCAGCAGCTCCCAGAGCACCGTGGCTGGGAAGTAGCCCACAAAGCTGGTCTGACAGTGGACATGGAGCTCATAGCATTCACCTGCAAGAGGATGGGTGAGTGAGCGGGGGGCAAGGAGGGAGCCTCCTCCCACCAGCCTCTCTACCCTGGATAACCCCCCCCAAATAGCCCCATCCCAAGCCAGGAGCCCAGAGGACAGCAATGGTAACCCTTCCTAGGGCAAGACCCTATCCACCAGAGGCCTTTTCCTTTGGAAACCCACTCACCGGGGCCCAGCGGGCAGGGCAGCTCCTGGTCTCCATTGTAGAAGGCAAACTGGGAGGTCCGGCAGAGTGGGAAGAGGTGGGTGAGGGTGACCGGCTGCGTTCCTCCGTTCCGAAGCCTCAGGGTCAGCACCTCCTTGCGGTTCAAATCCAGGCGGATAAGGAGCTGCCCATCTCGGGCTTCATGGGGCCCCTGGACTTCCACGTCCACCCCATGTTTCCCGTGAAGATACTCAGCCCTGGGGAGAGTGGGAGTCAAGGGCGGGGGCTGGGGCGGGAGGGGCCTGGACTGGAGGCAAGTTGCTTGGGGCAAGTTTTAGGCTGGGGAGGCTGGCAAAGTGCCAGCTGTGCTCAGGCAACCCACTCCCTCCCCCCAAACCAATTAGCTCCTTCCCTACCCTTCCCCCACTCCTTGAAGGAGGGGCCTTACCCCAAGCTGAGACAACACACTCTTTTCTCAGCCGGACAGCTTCCCCACACCCAGGCCCCTCTCTACACAACCCCCTCACACACATACACACCTGTCATAAAAGATCTTGGCTAGCAGTGACTTGTGGTGTTTGCTGATATCTGACCCCAGCTTCATTCTCCTCTTTTCTGGGAGCCACACGTCAGCCCAGCGGTCGAGTCTGAAGAACCTGACCCGTGTCTTGGTGACGTAGGCCAGATTTGCAAACTTCATTCCATACAGCATGGAGGAGAAGCCAGGGGCGGGGGTCCCAAAGCTGCCGGAAGCAGAGGAGACTGGGAAGTGAGGGAAGGCAGGGCGACATGTTGGGAAGGGCGTCTGAGGGTCACTCTGTGCTGGACACACCAGCCCTGCTGGGGAACAGGACAGGGCCCAGGGACAGAGACTCAGGCGAGGGATTGTAGGAATTTTTAATGTTTTAAGGGAAGGCAACGGGACTTTCCTAGACAAAATATGATTGTTTTAAGCAGCAGATTGTGGATTGTGCAATTCTGAGAAAAGCTCAATCATGGGCTGTTGATTTGGAAAGCTAAGGGAAGAGAGAGAAAGAAATGAAGATTTTTTGGGAAAACTATTGGGGACAGAAAAGATACAAATAACCCAGTGGAAAGAGCTAAAGCTAAGGGGAAGCTGAATTGTTGATTCGAAGGGGTGGAGCTGGGGGCCAGCCTGATGGTGCAGAGTGAGAGAGGGGTCACAGAGTACAGATGTCCAGGGTGTGTGGGCAAGGTGGCTGATCAGACAGCAGTTTCCACCTGAAGTCAAAGGGTGCAGGTGGAACCCAAGCAGGAAGGGAAAGGATCCTTCTCCAGAGATCAAATAGCTTGGCTTTGTGCCTAGAGAAGGTGAAGACAGGGAAAAGTGGTCAGAAGGACAATAACCGCAAGATTCAGCGCCTGGAATTCAGTTTAGTCAAGTCAACAAACACTTACAGAGACCTGTTATGTGCCAGACACTGCGCTAGATGCTGGGGGTTCAAAGAGGCAAAAGACTCAGACCTGCCTCAAGGAGCAGACTGAACATAGCAATTCCAGCAAGCTGCCGGGAGCACAGCAAAAAGGAGGCTTCCAGGCAGCCTGGGGACAGCGGCGGGTCTAGGAAGGCTTCCCCAGGAGACAGGGTCAGAATGGAGTCCTGAAGGACCAATGGGGGTCAGCCAGGTAGGGTGTGAGCTAAGGTGGGCGGATATGCAAGAACAAGTGCAAGGGGCTGGGGGGACTACCCACTCTGTCACTAGTGGGCCATCTCGGGTCACTTCATCTCTCAGAGCCTCGCTTTCCTCCCTATACAATGGGGCTAACTACAGACTTACCTCGTGGAGGTGCTGTGAGGATTACATGAGATGGACATTGCAGTGTCCACTTAGCCCAGTGCTTGGCACATAAGGAGATCTCAGTAAGAGATGCTAGGATTAGTATCACACACAGTCTGGTTGTACTAGAGTGAAAAGTGCAAGGAAGGGAGTGGCAGAGGGCAGCAGAGGTGGGCAGGGACCAGGTCACACATAGTTTTGTATGCCAGGTCCTAAAGCCTGGACTTGACCCTGAAGGCCAGCAGTCGTCCTCCTTTACTAACATCCAGGAGCCAGAGGACATCCCCATATGTGACATACTTCGTGGAAATATTCAAGATCTGGACTACTGACCACCCTCCCTCTTTCCTTTGTAGGGAATGAAAGCAGATGCTAGTTCCTAAGGGCCATGGTAATCCCTATATAACTATTAAAGCTAAATCAGCACGGTCACTCATGAGCATATAATAAGATCATTTACAGTTATGGACATCTCCCTGGTGCCCCCTGCCTGTAACTCTGCCCCTCTCCCTCACCCCGGGCCAATGAGAATGATACTATTTGGAAGACTTTGAATTGGCTCTCACTTGTTTTAAAAAGATAATAAATCATTTGAAAACATCATAGCAAATACTCAGTAAATGTTAGCTACTATTATTAGTATTTGTATTAGTAGTAAACAATAGTACTAACAGTAGCAGGAGGAGGAGGAGTAACAACTTACTTTCAGCCCGCCTCAGATGCTACACTGCGGTTACAGAACCACCAGGCGGTGGGTTTTAAGCAGGGGAGTGGCAAGATCAGATCTGCATTTCAGATCACTCTGGCATCAGGATTGGAGGATGGATTTGCTGGAGGCAAGACTGCAGGCAGGGAGACCAGTTAGAAGAAAGCCATTGTAATAGTCCAATTAAAAGGTGACTAGGGTCTGAACAAGGCTGTGGTAAGAATAGAAGAGGGGCTAGATCTGATAATATTTAGAGTATAAAATCAGCAGAATTTGGTGATTGACAAGAGGGGGAACGGAGGCTGGGCTTTGGGGACTATTTGGGGACTATACCTGAGACAGGAGGTAAAGGGAGGGGGGAGAGTAGGAGGGGAGGAGGGGGAGAAAGAGGTTGCTGGAGGGACTGACCATGACCTTTGGATTTGGACATGCTCAGTTTGAGACTCCTGTGTCCAGAGGCAGCTGGTTCCATGAGTCAGAAGCTGAGAACTCAGGCTAACGTCAAAGTAGAGCCTAATGTTCGGCAGTCCTCAGGTAGTAGTTACAACCATGAAAATGTCTGTGATCGCCCCAGGGAGTGTGAGCAGTCTGAGAACAGGCAGGGCCAGGACAAGCCAGGGAGGAAGAGAAAACAGAGAAGGAAATGCCCCCAGGAGAGGGAGGAGAATCAGGAAGAGTCTCAGAATCAGGTATCAGGCTCAAACGCCGCTGAGAGGCCCAGTCCTACAGGGACTGAAACCAGGAAGCCACCAGTAACTTTCACCAGGGCCCCTTGGTCAGTGAATTCCATGGATGGGGCACAAATTCAAATGCTGACAGAAGCCTGGCCCTGCAGGTGTCTTTGATACCTGTAGCCCTCTCAGGCACCTGTACAGTCCCATTTTTGAATCATTAGAGTAAGAAGGACTACACGCCCCTCATAACTACTATAAGAAAACAAATGCTGGGGTTGGCCCCTGGGCCATAGTGGTTAAGTTCAGGGTGCTCCATTTTGGCGGTGGGGGGTTCCTGAGTTTGGATCCTGGTAGGGACCTACACTACCCGTCAGCCATGCTGTGGCAGTGACCCACACACAAAATAGAGGAAGATTGGCACAGATATTAGCTCAGGGCAAACCTTCCTCAAGCAAAAAGAGGAAGATTGGCAACAGATAGTAGCTCAGGGCCAATCTTACTCAACAACAAGACAACAAGTGCAGGTGCCGTGAAATGCCGCAGAGCTCTGGGCTTGGTGCAGGGGAGGAATCAGGGCTCTGAAGGGACTGAACCATGCCGTTGAAAGGGATAACTGATGCTCATCTCCAGACAAATGCTCCTAGCAGGAAATGTAGGCCCAAGATAGCCAGATCTTCTGGGTTTTAGGAGAAGCCCGAATCAAAACATTAATGTGAAATCTGTCTTTAGAAACTTCTGTGTGGGTGCATGGGCAGGAGGAACTCAACTTTGCATGTTTTGTAACATCTACTGTGGGTGCTACCATCTAAGTATTTCTCAAAATTATTCCCCATATCTGTTACGACTACCCTAATTCACCTATCCCTGCCCTAAGGTGACAGCCATAATAAATATTCATATATATATTTTAAACCCACAAACTTAGTACATACTTGAGAAACAAGCCCCAATTCCTGTATTATACATCTAGTCACCTAGATTTCTAGGGAAAAAAGGCAGACAATTCAATTGAAAAATTGAATATTCAACTTAAAGAACAAATCCAGATGATCAAAGAAGTATGAAAAGATCTCCAAAAGTAGAGAAACGCAAATTAAAGTAAAAATGAAATATTTTGTTTGTTAGACTGACAAAATGGAAAATAGTCACAACATGCATTGCTGTTATGTATATCTGGAAAAGTGAACTCTCATACATTGCTGGTAGAAAGGTGAAGTGTATTACAATCTTTTGGAAAACAATCTGCAAACATCTGCTAACATTTGAAATACAGGTATCCTTTAACTCAGGAATCTCATTCTTGGGAACATATCCCATGGAAAGGAAAGTACCAATGTGTAAGGACATACATGCAAGGATGCTTCTGCAGTCATTCACAGTAGCCAAGAACTGGAAACAAAACAAATACCCATCGAGAGAGAGGGCTGAATAAATTCTAAACACCTGTACCATGGAATATTATACAGCCATCAAAAAGAACGCATCACACCCACCTGAATGGCTAAAATTTAAAAGGCTGACAACACCAAACGTTGACAAGGATATGGAAACACCAGAATGCTCACGTGTTGTTGGTCAGAATATAAAATGGTACAATCACTTTGGAAAAAGGTTCGATAGTTTCTTGTAAAACTAAATATATATTGTAATGTTCTGACTTTTAATGAAAAGAATACTATATTATAATTGCAATAAAAATTCATTAAAAAACAGTGCAACTCTAATACCTGGTGTAGACCCAGTGCTGGTATTTATTCAATAAATACTTGCTGGTAGAATGGGTGAAAGTAATATCAAAGTCACTCTAGATTGTTGTTTTATAGACAAAAAAGATGACAATGCAAACACTGAACTGCTGGCTGACATATAGCCCCACCGTGCAATGGCCTGGAATGTTAGGTGTCAGGTAACATACCTGTCCAACTTGCACTATATAGATAAAGGAAGGAAGGAAGTGGAAGGGAACTAAAATGTATGAAGGCATGGTCACACTACTTTCAGATGGCTGTGTACATTTGGAGTCATTAGTTGTAGGCAACAGAATAAATTATGGATGATTTAAGTGAGAAGAGCTTAATTAAAACTGCTGAGAGGTTTGAAGAAGGCAGCTCAGAAAACCGGCAGGAAGTAAGGAAGGCTGAGCAGTCTAAACCCCAGACAAGATCACAGCAGACCAGTCCAGAAGACTCGGCTGCTGCCACCGAAAAGAGGTTAAGCACTCTGCCCAAGATTAAAAATAAATAAGTAAATACCCCCTGACCCAGCAATTAGACCCCTAGGGATATCCCCAAGAGAAATGAAAACATATGTCCACAAAGCGACTTGTGCAAGAATCTTCATGGCAATTTTATTCATAATAGCCCCAAACTGAAAACCGTGTCCGTGAACAGGAGAACAGATAAACAAACTGTGATTTGTATTCATACAAGGAATACTACACAGTGATAAAAAGAAACTACTGATGCACACTACAACACGGATGAATCTCAAAAACGTTACGTCAAGTGAAAGATGCCTTACTGAAAGAGTGCGTGCTATTTGAGAACAGGTACTCTCTCTGAAAAAAGCAGAGCACTGGTTGCTTTTGGGTGCTCAGGGTGAGGACTGACTAGGAAAGGAGATAAGGGAACTTTCTGGGGTGATGTCACGTTCTGTATCTTAACAGGGGGTTGCACACAGGCATATGAATTCGTTAAAATTCATAGAATGGTACACTTAAAATGTGTCCATTTCATTATATGTAAATTTTACTTAAAAAAAAAGAATCGTAAACAAATTTTGAACTCCTATAGTTAATGATAATCATGCTGAAGCGTTTAGGGGTTAACTGCACTGATACCTGCAACTTACTTTGAAATGCATCAAAAAATTACGATGGCTGGAGGGATGGATCGATGAGCAGACGTATAAAATGCTAATTAACAAATCTAGGTAAGGGTGTAATATGGGTGTTCACTGTACAATTATTTCAACTTTTCTTTATGTTTGAAATCTGTCACCATAAAATATTGGGGAAAACCCCCAATGCATTTGACGGTCAGGAGTGATTTCCACGACATATTTTCGAGTAAGAAAATTGAGATGTAGAAAATGTGCGTAACATGATCTCTTTTCTAATAAAATAACAACTAAAAAGATACCCTGGTTGATATCATGAATTCCTGAGCATGGGGCAGAACAAGGAAATGGAGGTGGGACGCTGATATGGGGAGGGTCCATAATAAAAAAAAGGTCTATTATAATGATCCCATGTGGGTAAATTTACATTGTGTGATGGAAGTATCACGCATAAGGAGAGAGACGGATGAAAGGGTGGTCACCAAAAGTACTAAAAAACATTTAAACAAGACAAACATCTAACATAAAATATTAAGGACCCCCACTCACTCACTCCCAACTACCTGTTTAAGCGCTTGATGTATATTTTTCCACTTTCTTCTATGCACACAAAAACATTTTTTAAGCATACATATTTTTTATATTACACATACTATTCTGCAACAGAGTGCTTTCACCACCATGGATATCCTTTCATCACAACATTTTATCAAGCCACTTCGCTCTTTTGAATGGCTATAAAGGATAGCACAGTTTGAATGCACTGTGGTAGGCAGGCTAACTACAATTTTTGCCTACTGTATTTCAAATGTTATAATAACCATCTTGCACAAAAACTGTTTACTATAGGTGATATATGGGACAAATGCCTTGAAGTAGAACTTCTTCCGGGCCAAAGAGAAGGAATCTTTACAACTTTAGTAAGTTCTGCCAAACTGTCCTGTAAATAGGTTGTACAGACTTACAGTCTCACTAACAAGGATTTGAGAAAACTCCTTTTCTTAGACACTTAACATCAGAAACCTCCAATCTTTTAAATTTCTGACAATCTGAAAAGCAAAAAATGTTATCTTGTTTAAATTTGCACTTCCCTGATCTCTAATACAGTGGAGGATCTTTCCTTCTGTTTATTAGTCATTCTATTTCTTCTGTGAACTGCCTGATCATATTTTTCTAAGCCCTATGAACTGCTGGTTTTCCTCTTCACACCCCTGTCCCGGTCCATCCCCTAAATCAGCAGGAGTTATTATCACACACAAATCAGGGCCGGTCCCTCAATTTATGACTCCACAGTCAACAGGATTAAGTCCTCTACTTGGATCCTCCCACATTAACAATGATAACGCAACGACAACAACACCATCAACAACAACAATAGAGAACATTTATTGAGCACTTACTGTGTGCTGTTCTAAGTACCTACATGCGTTATCTCATTTAAACCTCATGACAACCCTTTGAGGTAGCAATTATCATCACCCCATTTTACAGAAGAACCTGAGGCACAGGTCCACACTCCACACGGGGCCTCTAGTCAATTCATCCTTCACGGCACCTCAGCCATTCCCAGCTACTTGTACCACTGCACTCCCTTCCAGACTTCTGCTGCTGTGGACATCCTTGGTCTGTAATGCCCTGCCCTTGGCCTCTGTTATTTGTTGGGTGAACGATGACTAATCTTTTTAGACCAAGGAAAGACTAATAGCTGGAAGAATGGTTATTCAGAACAGAATATCAGATTTGGAAGTGATCTTAAAAGGACATCTAGTTCTGTGTGTTACAAACTGTGGGTTGCAACTCTCATTAGTGGGTCAAGACCAGGATTTTTATAAAATTGAAGTAAAATAGAATAAAAAATATCAGAGGGCAGGGAGTGAGGTTAAGATTGTTTCAAGGACACATATTGTTCTGTGAAAGCTGTGTATACCAGACCCCAGAGTAAAATGTAGTTTTTTTTTACCGTGGATAGGGGTCCAACCACCAAGCCATTCTCCACCCGGAAGCCAGGATGATCTTTCTAAAACCCTGATTCTGTCAGTCTCCTACTTTCAAACTGTCTGTGCTTCCCTATTCTGTTAAGGTTAAAAAACAAAACTAACCAAAAAAACCCCACAATACCTCTCCACCACCCACAAGGACCTGCCCAATCCAGCCCCTGCCTCCCTGTGGCCTCATGTCACCGGGTTCTCCCCAAGCCTTTGAAGGTTCTACTCCCTTTGTCTGGAGTGCTCTCTCCTTGCCTCTTACATCTGCTAACTCCTGTTTATCCTTCAAGATTCTGTTCAAATTTCACTTTCTCTCACAAACCCTTGATTCCCAGACTAGGTCAGATGTCCAAGATACACACTTGCAACGCACGCTGGCCTTTTTCTTACAAGCCCTTATCACAACAGTAATTAAATACTTACTTACTTGCCGCCTCCTGAAGACAGTTAGGCTCCTTCTGTGTATCTGCAGCAACTCCCAAAGCAAGAATAGTCTTCTCTCAGAAACTTTTCACGACACCAGTCCTTACTTCACACAACAGACTCCTAGCCATCACTGTACTAATGACAGCTACTACTTCCAAAGCCCGCACAATATGCTACTCAGGGTAAATCCTTTACCTACAATAGCTCATTTTGGCCCCATACAACCCTGAGAGAAAGGCATTATTTTACACACTTAACAGTTAGGAAAATTTAGATAGTTGTTCAAAATCAAATGCAACTAGCAAGTGGCAGAGCCGGGATTTTAACTCCAGTTGTCTAAACACTATACTAGCACCGGCAGAACTGTATTACATGTTTGTCTACACATCTGCCACTCCCTACTAGACTACACCCTTTAGAGGCAGGAACCAAGGCACAGGCTCATAGTGAGCCTCATTCAATATGTTTGCTAAATGAATAACAAGAACTGAGAAAAGGCAAGAGTTGGGAGCAGAGCATCTCATCACATCATAAAATAACCTAGTTGGAAGGGCCCTATCCCTGCCAGTGTAGGAATCTCCTTGGCATTCTTGACAGAGGGTGACTTGCTATACCTCCCCTACAGCCTATTCTTTTGTAGCTCAACTCTTTACTAATTCAATTAGATTCTGCAAGCATTTATTGAGCATCTACTACCTACAAGGCTCTATGATGAGGACTGAGGGCAGGTGCAACCATGATGAAAAGCCTGTCTGTGCCTTCAGAGGATCTGACAGGCTGGTGGGGGAAGACAGCTCCGTACTAGCTCTAACACAAGGCCGAGTGTAACTGGGCCATAACCAGGGTGTGAAGAATGAGCTAGAAGAGCCCAGAGGAAGAAGCAATGAATTCCCATTGGGAGGATGACGTCACAGCATTCCAGCCTGGGTTTAAAGGATGCATAAGCAATTTCTCTCTAATCAGAATTAGAAATCTCCTCCACCCGAAGGACGGAGCATGAGGGGGCATGTTCAGAGAATCTAGTTCTGCCTTCTGGAATGACACGGAAGTACAGTGTCTCCACCAGGACAGTCTTTAAAATATTCAAAGATAACTACCTTGTCCTCTCCAATTTTTCCTCTTTTTAGGGCAACATTTCTTCGTTTCTTTGACTAGATCTCAGGACAGAACATGGATCAACACAGAAGCCTTTCCTTCTCCTCCAAATACTAAAACTACATCCTTCAAGGCCAAGGTCAATGCCACCTTTTCCATTGAATTTCCTAATAATTACAGGGGAGCGGTATCTTACTTGCAGGAAAAACAAGTGCATACAGAAAAAATTACTTTTGAAAACCTCTTAAATTCACCCATAATGTACAGTATATTTGGTGTTCTGTGTGTAATCTCACATAGCTTGTTTTTCCCCAGTATTGGGACATAGTGTGTATCTTTGCTTTAGAGCTGACAAACTCCTCCTGACCAAATTTAAGTCCGGCCCCTCCAAACCCTCTTCTTGATTGGGTCTCAACTTTGCCTCCCCGCCCCTGCCCACCCATCTCTGGCCAGCCTAGCACAGTCTCAGCAAGAATCCTGCTGTCAGTTGTGTTAAGAATCCCGGACCCTTGATATCTTACCAAATTCCTCATCCCATACCTTTCATATGTAAATCCTTAACCTTGCCTTTAGCCAGAATCCCTCTACTCTTCATGTCTCCTCTTGGTAATTTTCTATCCACTGACGTCCTTGTTCTGCTCCTTGGCTATAAATTCCCAGCTGTCTTTGCTGTATTTAAAGTTCAGCTAGATCTCTCTCCGCTATTGCAATAGTCTCGATGAAAGTCTTCCTTACAGTTTTAACAAGTGTCAGGATAATAATTTCTTTAGCAGAGCCAAAAGAAGTAGTTGACTTGTGTTTAGTGCCATGTTGTACTCATTTTTTGTGGACACAGCTGAATTCACATATGTGAAGTGTTGATGATGTGAACTCAGTGGTGTCTGCTTTATGTTCCTCCAGCATTTTTCTTATTATCTCTATTATAATCTTCATTTTATTTACGATTTATTCTAGTATCTTGGATGCATGTATATTGTATGCACATCATAGTCTCTACTGTTCCCCAGGGATTGTGTATTTTTCATCTTTCTATTCCCCATGGAGCCCAGCACAGTGGGGGAGCATAAAACAGATCTCATCTTTGCCCCTTCTTCAGATGGTGCTCAAGCCTGTTAATGCCCCTCTTAAAATGTGACACTCATTATTAAAAACAATAATCCAGATACGATCTGGTCAATATGGAGAGTCACTACCTCCTTCCCAACCCCAAACCACACTGTTAATACAGTCTAATGCTCCTTTCCTCTGGCAGCAGCCATACTGGCCTTTTCGTCTGCGAAAACCCAGTCTTTTTCAGGAGGTCTGTGGTTAAGCCTAAAGTCCCACCACGCTGTATTTATTTGTATGTCTTTACATTTACTCATGTTAAATTGTTTCTTGGTTTTCGGCCCAAGGCTGCAGCCTGCTGACAGAGGTGTTTTTAAAGCACAATTCCGTGGTTTGACAGAGGGAAGTCTCTTTTTTACTTGGATGGTAACAGGAAAGGGGGGTGACAAGGGGCCTCCAGGATCCTGGTCCTGGCCCTGGGTCTCCATGGAGAAGCCACAGGTGTTAACGGAGGTTTGGTACGCATGTAGTTCGTGCCTTTTTCTTCTTTGCCGAATGCCCTGAGATTCTCCCTCCCACACTAGGTCTCTTAGCTCTCTGGGATAGCGGCCCCCGAAGATGCAGCCCATCCAAAAGGGGGCGGGGGTCCCGGGAAGCCCAAGCCCGGGCTCGGCGCCTCCAGCAGGCAGCTCCCTCCCTGCGCTCCCGCGCCGCCCGGGCCCCCTCCCGGGCTCCCCTCCCCCACGCCCAGCGCCGCCCCAGCCCCCGCCAGCGGCGCGTGGGCGCAGGACGCGGCTCCCGGCCTGGGGCCGCAGGGAGCGGACTGCCCGCGAGGCTACCCGCGGGGACTCGGCGCAGGGGCCCGGCCGGGGCAGAGCGGGCGGGCTCCGGGCGGCGCTGGCGGGGCGTGGGCACGGCGCGGGAGGGGAGGTCTGCGCCGCCCCGGGACCGGGCTGAGCCACTGGGGGAGCTGCCTCCTTCCGCGCCCCGGGGCGGGAAAGGTGGCCCCGCCGCGGGGGTCTTGGCGGCGCGCTGGGCCCACGATTCTGGGCCAGGGAGTGGGCCGGCCCGTACCTGGTCTTGAAGTCCCGATTATAAATGGTCCGCAGCCGCTCGCGATCTGTCTCCATGTCCAGTCCCCGAACGACCAGGAAACTCTCGAAGCATTGGCCCGTCTCCCGGAGCTGCCGGCAGCTGAACTTACTGGGCATCGCGGCGGCGGCTGCGGCCCAGGCAGGAGGGTTGGTGGAAATGAAACTGAAAGTCGCCGCCGCAGCTAGAAGTTAGCGGCCCTCGGATGCGGCTGCAGCAAGGGGGGAACCCCCTAACTCTGACCCCTGATCCTGCAGGATCCCTTCTCCCTACCACGCTTCCCACCTCCGTTCTTTTCCTACCTGAGCCTTCCCTTCGATCTCTTCGTCCTATCCCCTCCCCCTCTTCCCATTAACTCTTTCCTCAGGAGCCTGACCCCTCCCTCAGGGCCCTCCCCTTACCCCAAGCTCCCTCCCCTGGCTTCAAGCCAGAATCAGAACGTGGCTACCGCCTGGGGCCCCCGAACAGTCCAGGAGGACTTCCGAGGCTCAGCTAGGGCTACTCCCACGCCCAACCCCCAGAGCCTGGGGACCTAGTGAAAAGCAGAAGAGCAAAGGGCAGGGACTGGGACCTGGGTCGGCTGCAGCTGGACTGGGGCAGCTCATCCAGCACCTCCCCCAGACTGCCAGGGACATAAACCAGTACGGAAGCGAGCGGCACGCCCCCCTCCCCCATTTTCCCTTCTTGGGCTTTCAGACTCAGGGAGGAAGGCATAAGAGCCAAAGAAGTTTGGGGAAAGAACCAAGTGTCTCTGAGATAAAGGTGTGTACGTGTGTGGGAGGGAGGGACAAGGGGCTCTGCCAGAACGAACAGTCACTACTTTTCTCTGCCGCACAGACTTCGCGATGTGGAAAGGCTGATAATCTCTACCCTTGAGCCACATATTAGGGCACTTAATTGCATTCCAGTCTGTATTGCCTTTTAATTGTTACTGGCATATAAGTAAGGGTTGCCCAAGTCATCAAAATATTAGCTTCTTGAGAGGAAAAGGCTGTTATGTTAGGCAGTAAATGGTTAACAGCTACAGCATCAGTACCAGGAAGAAAAGTAAAACACGGGCTAAGACTGACTAAGACAAACTAAAGGGGGTGGGGCCAGCACCACAAGCAACAGAAAACAACAAGCCTCTGCATCTGCTTATCCTCTGGAATAACAAAAACACACACTAGAATGGGGCAAAGATAATAAAAGTATATAAAAAATGTTTTTAAAAAAATATACCAGCGTTCCAAATATATCTATTAAAACTGAGGCGGCAGGCCCAAAGTGGAATCGTTTGCCCCCCAGGAGAGCCAACCAAAACTCAAATGCAATTTCCCCCTTCCTAGAAATGTGACCTTTAAAACAGTCAATCTGAAATTTCCTGATTACCACTAGTGAGGTAATCTGCATGATAAAACCGCAGCGTTTCCTTCCCCCCAAAACAAGATGACCTGGTCTGAAACAATTCTTTTCTTTTGCTAATAACTTTTGTGCCCCACCCTCCTCCCTATAAAAACCTTCCATTTTGTTCCACTACTCGAGTGCCCTTCCGTTTGCTGGATGGGATGCTGCCAGATTCATGAATCGTTTAATAAAGCTAATTAGATCTTCAAATTTACTTGAATTTTGTTTTTTAACATATCAAAGGTAGTGTTGTTCTTCAAAGTAATTCCTTGTAGGAGGCCACACCCTCAATATGACCTAGTGTGAAGAATATCCAGAACCCAGGTCATGCAAGCTGGGCTACCTTTTTGCCTTTCCCCAGGCTACCAACTAAAGCCAAGAATAACAGGCTGTAGGCAACAGGAAATGCAATGTCACTGGGAACCAAAAATACAATGTGGGATGGACAAAAGTGGGGAGGGGGAGGTACATTATGTCTTAGAAATTGATTATGCAAAGTAGGGGAAAGAACTAGAAAAGTACCCACAGATTATACCATTTTTCTTTCCCAATTACCTGATGAAGACTGAGAGTAGGAAAGACAGTGAACTCCTCAAAATTGCTTTGTTACTTACCATTTCAAAAACCTACTTACTATCCACCAAACCCAAACTGAATGTCTGGCTCCATTCTGGGCAGCAAATCTAAATTCCCTTATTCTTGGATACATCACCTCCTATCTCTGGTTAGGCCTATCTCTTGGATGTTCTAAAAACACACAAACAGCTGTGAAAAGTAAAAACTTGGGTACAAATGTGATGTTATGTGGCCTTGGTTACAACGGAACCTCTCTAACCAGTTTCATCTGGAAAAATACACTTTACATGGAATTGTAATTGTTTTTTCACACTTGGATGTCTAGGTGTCTAGAATGGTCTTCCCACCTTTCACATACAGCTCAGGTCTCACTTCCTTGGATCCTTCCCCATGTGCACTTAGAAGAATCTGACTTTAAATAAGTAATAAGGTTGACTTTAGTATGGGTCCAAATAACACTGAAGGCAATCTGAAAGTTAACTTTGGCCAGCAGTGTTACTGGAATAAACCTATGGCCTCCTAGGATAACTACTTTGGAGAAGATTAAAAGCTCCATATTTTCTTAATTCTCATTACTCCAGTTACTTGGGTTCTCCAGTTTGGCACTGAACGTTCTTTAACTGTATTCTAACCAGACTGTATGTACTAAGGCAACCAGAATCAGCCATTAAACTGAAATTCTGAAATTGGTCAGTCTACCATAGACCAGAGGAGAGGCCGTGGCTGGTACAGTGGATCCTCATTATTTGCAGATCATGTATTTGCCAATTCACCTACTCACTAAAATTCGTAACCCCAAAATCAATACTTGCCGTACTTTTGCAGTCATTCATGGACATGTGCAGAGCAGCAAAAGAATTTGAGTTGCCCAATGAGCACATTTCCAGCTGAAATGGAACAAGGTATCTTCTGCCTTCTTGTTTCAGCTCACATTATAAACAAATGTCCTTTCTGTGGTCACATTTTTTGAATTTTTGTGCTTTTTATTAGTGATTTCACTGCTTAAAATGGCCCCTAGGCCTGTCTACAGATGTCTAGTGTTCCTAAGCACAAGAAGGCTGTGATGTGCCTTACAGACGAAATTCCATGTTAGGTAAGCTTCGTTCAGGCATGAGTTATATAGTGCTGTTGGTCATGAGTTCAATGTCACTGAATAAACAATGTATATTAACTAAGATGATTTAAATAGAAACACACACAAAACAAGATTATGTATTATTCAGTCGACAAAAGTATTGTGACCATAAGCTCACAGGAACCTTACCCTGTATTTCTCTTTGGAGCAATGTTTCAGTATTTGCTAATTCAGTTTTTGCTGGCAACTTTAGAGAACACAACTACAGTGAATGATGAGAATCAACTGTATATATTCTTATACATAAGAGTGCTTTTTGATACTGATAAATAAATGAAAAGCAATAATATATATTGGAGTTTATGAGGAAGCCATTTGTGTAAGACTAATTTGGCTGAATCTTGTTTTTCCAAAAGGGCCTGACGTGGCCTGTTGAGCATGCATTGTATATCTGCTTTAAACATTTACTATGTCCCAAAGACAAGAATGATGCCCTTAAAGATAGGGATGTAACTTCCACCCCTAGATCGGCATTCTTTAAGGATAAGCATCTCTTCCTGGAAACTAAGGATTAATTACCATCCTGCTATGCTCACCTTGTGACCACTGATCTGCTGTGCCAGCTAAGCATCTCGTGACAGTAGCAAAAGATATACTCCTGTCATGTGTGATGTAAGCTTTGTTCCAAGATGGTATATAACCACTCTGTACACCACACTTCTTTGGTGCGCTTCCTTCCTTGGGGAAAGGTGGCTCTGGGCTATAGTCCTCAAACTTGGCTCATAATAAACTCACCCCAATTTTGATTTATAGATTGACTATGGAAGTCGTGTTGACAATTCTCTGAATTTGAGGGGGTGTGAAATTGGTTTCTGCCATCAGAAGGTTTAGATCTACCTTGTCTTCTTATGCATACCCCATCTGTTCTAGGGAGAATTTTAGTTAGTTTAACTTATCTTATGGGACCACCCAGGTTTGTTCTCTATTTACCAATCTTCCTTTCTTATTCTTTGACTTCCCCAGTAGTAGGTAGCTTGGTAGTTCTATATACAATTATAAATTCATAAATTGGCCTTCAGGTATCTATCATTCTTTTGTGAGTTTGGAAAGAATGCGCCAAGGTTTGCCAAGTATCCTATGAACCTAGGTGAGTCCAGCATCAAAGTTCTAGATTATAAAACAGAGAACAGGCACTGCAAATAGCCGACTAAGAGGAGCACAACCACCCAGGCTCAAATGAAACAAACAGTCTTCAGCAGCGTAATTTCAAACAGACAAGTGAGGCCTCACAGAAAAGTCCTTTCCATCTGGCTGGGAAACCTTTGCCCTAGGATACCATCAGCTGATTTCAGCAGCATGTGATAAAATAAGACACAATTCAAGCAAATATTCTGTTGAAGGAGGTTAAGGAAGTCAGGAAGTCTCTGCAGGACTTGGCAAGGAGGGTTGACTTCCTCCCAATTAATACAAGTAACTAAGGGCTTTCGATGGCCAGGAGATTAAGAGTTTTTATGCAACTCTGTATGGGTTAAGGAAATCGATGGGATACCCTGGGGGCAGGCTGACAGAGTTAATAAGTTAAAGGAAAAGGCAAGAATGTTTGAATTTGTTTGCACTACAAGTATAGTACAGCTGAATGTCCCTCAAAAAGGTGGGAATTTTTACTGGCCTTGGATGGAGGTGAAGCACTGTTTGAAGCTTCTCTGGTTCTCTCTTGGGAACCAGGATAAAAGCCTTTCCCACATGTCTGTAGCTAAGCCAGACTTTTATGGAAGGAAAGCAGCAGAGTTAAGTCAATGTGAAATATTACCCAAATTCAAAGTACAGGGATTCTTTCATTTCTACTTCCTGCCTAGTAACTACAACCATACTTGGACCTTGTTTTCTGAGTGATATGTAGAGAAGACAACTAGATTCTTCTTTTTGACAGAAATGAAAAATGCAAAACAAAACCTTTGAACCACCGGTAGCCTCTGAGAGAAGAGCTGTATGATCCATAGAGACACTGCTCAAACTAAAAAAAGGAAAGACCTGTTCTTTGCAAGTCTTTGGACATTCAATGAAGCTGCAATAGTTGAAGGTAGGAACCAATTTCAGAATCCCTGAACGTTCTCATCAAGTAAGATCAAATACAGTTCTACATCTTACCTTGAGAACAAAGGCTAAAGAGATGGATCAAAGAGGAGAGACTCAGACAATTTAAGAACAAAACAGGTATATTTCTATTGGACTACCTGATACAGAGGATAGTGTGGTAGGGATGGATAGTATGAATGACAAATAATACAAATATATTTTATTTGAAATAAACAAAATGCTTACACAGCTCAACAGATCACCTGGAAACAAACTCTTGCTTGACTGTATTACTGAGCAAAAACAAAGCTTGAAGCACAAACACCCTTCTTTTTTGACATGTATTTGGAGATAGGTGGGAAGACACTACTTGGTTTTTAAAAAACTGACCTTCCCTTAAGGCCTGGTCATAGAAGTGTAAACAATGTAAATGAATCCACCATTACCGGTTGTCATATCAAATCTATGTCACCTGTGTATTCTGAGATCACACATATACCTGCCAATATACCTGGGAAGGGTTGCTATATCACAGTTACATTTGAGTTCTTGGCAGGCAGGACTGAAGAGGAGCAATTTGGAACAAGTTGTACATCCTATTTAGAACAAATCACTAGTATTTCCTTAAATAACAGGTTACAATAGAAACATACTGCCTGGAAGCTATCCTTTTCACTTTGGTTCATTTTTAGTTTTTGTTTGAGATTTACATAGTAGTTTGACTCATTTGCTTACAGTACAATCCTGCCACAAAGTATTAAAGCACAAGATACCTATTACTCCTTCAACATCTGCATTTTTCAAGTTTTATACTCTACTACATCCCTAGTATGTCAGCAGTTCTTGAATATAAAAAAAAATAATAAATGGGTAAAACTCTTCTAAAAATGCAGATGTCTGTAACTATAATGGTGCTAAATGAGGGAAGACAATGAGGGAAGATAAAAAGGCAAACACGTTCATGTGCAGGGAATGTGGTTCAAGTCTTTGGATTAAAAACAACTTCCCCAGAGAAGCTGGCTATAATGGAATTTCCAGAAAACTTCCTTTGCCCCCCACCAAAAGGACCTGAGAAGTCCCAATCCAAACTTTCAAAAACTACAGTTATGAGATGCTATAAATGATGATCAAAGCAGTTGCAGAGGGAGAAGGATGAGTGTGTCTTCCATTCAGCTATAGTTTGTAGCATGGCCTCTTTAGCTGTTGGTGGATCAGTAAAAACCACTGAAGTACCAGAAGTGCTTGGAAGGACAGGGGTTGAAAAGTACTGAACCTATTACCTGTCTCTATCGATACAAGGCTTCATGGCTAGGAAAATTTTCTAAACAGTAAAACAACTCCAGGATAGAACTCTTTCTTCATCATTAAATGTGGCAGAATTTAAAAAAAAAAATTTACAAGTAGATATAGTAAAAACAGAAAATTACAAGGCAGAGAACACAAAGGAATCAAGACAATGCTATAGGTTCAACAGTATTCCATGAGGCTAGAAAACCTGTTAACTCTGAAAGCCCTAGCAAAATACCACTCTTGTTTATAAATCACTTATTTATCATATGACCACACGTTGAATCCTTTCTTTCCACATATTGATGAATCCTACATCCAGCCTTTAAGCATTTTGCATTTCTTTGCCAATCTTGTAGCTGAGTATCTTGTTCCAGTCGATTTTGGTGCGGGTAACTGGAAGCTGCCGGCGCAAGGCCTTGAACGTGGTGTCTGACATTGTTTGATAGTTTTCACTAATTGCTGTCTGCAATAGACAATTGAAGATAAGTTGTTTGAACAGAAATGTGATGGCTGTAAATAGGAAAGTAAGTCTGTAGTTAAAGGACATGCTTCAGCCCCCTAAGAAGCACAGACAGGACATAATGTTTCTAGTAAGCTCTTCTCCAAACTCTAAAGTGGGTTAAGAAGCGCACCTATATTATTTCTAAAACTAGGGCTATTGTCCCTTCCAATGTTGAAACCTTGATTGTAAGCAGAGGACCAAGTTGCAAGGTCTACAAAGTCTCCATACTTAGTAACACTGAACAACACATGTATTTATGTTAAAAGGACACAGAGAAGTCTAATAAAACATGTTAACAGCAAAATAATAACGTACTAGATCTAGAAAAACTAGTTCCAAATCTTCTTACCTGATACTCATTTTCTGCATGTTCTATGATTTTGATAAACTCCTTGGCAGTTTGAGCTTCATTCTAATGAAAGGAGGAGGAGAAAATATGAATTTTTAAAAATGTGTAAGCAATGAGTGAATAAAGATACTGAAAAGTCCATCTTTTTTTAAAGATTTTTAATTTTTCCTTTTTATCCCCAAAGCTCCCCAGTACACAGTTGTATTTTTTTTTGTTGTGGGTCCTTCTAGTTGTGGCATATGGGATGCCACCTCAGCATGGCTTGATGAGTAGTGCCATGTTGGTGCCCAGGATCCACACTGGTGAAACCCTGAACCACTGAAGTGGAATGCGTGAACTTAACCACTTGGCTGCGGGGCTGGCCCCATGAAAAGTCCATCTTAACTTACGCTTTATAACAACTTATAGTTTATCCAGTGTTGCCATGCACATTACTTTCTTTGATTCTTACAACTCTGTGAAGTAGATCTGTTATCATCACCTTCCTTTTGCAGATGAGATAACAGAATCCTCTCAAGTGATTTGACCAAAATTATACAGCTTTTGAACGATAAAGATGGGATCTGAATCCAGGTTTTTGCCCAAAAAACCCATGCTCTTTCCAATCTACCGCAGTATGCCCAGAAGACATCATTATGATGTCTTGAAATTTTTACGCCTATATCTCTGGTTTAATATGATATAAACAAAGCCCTCAGACATATCAGTCACATGTGTTAAGCTCATATACTCTTCTATTTGCTACTTATGATATTAAACCAACCAATCACATTCTGTTTTACATGATTCAGGTACAAAATAAACTGAATCTCTCTCCTCCTTTCACCATTAAGTACAACAGAATTAAGGGTAAGAGGGTAAGATTTAACGTCTAGAGCAGTAGTCCCAAGATTCTTTCAAATAGTCAAAACTATTCTATTTTCATAATAATACTAAGACAAAGTTACTTGCCTTTTTCATTCTCACTCTCATGTGTATACAATGCAGTTTCATAGAAGCTACATGATGTGTGATGACTTCATCACTTTGAGGGCTAATGGAATGTGTGAAGCACATATGAGAATCCAGTTGTCTTTTATTAAGTCAGACATTACACAATTTATAAAAAGGTAAACCAATGCTATTCTTTTCACTAATTTTTTTTTTGGTTTGAAAAACAGTTGTTTTTCATGAAAATGTTATTTAGGTTAACAAGTAATGGGTTTGTTACTGTTATTAATAAATATTTTTAGCATTTCTCAGTTTTAATTTCTAATAAGGTAAATATTGATAGATATGACACACCTAAAGAAAAGCTATTTGAGGGTGTTTGATAACGTCTAGGAATATAAAGAAGTACTGAGAATGCAAGAAAAATTATGCCCCTTCTTTCTAGGTATAGAGCACCTTACTTTTTGATTGAATACTCCTAAAGATGTTCAGTTTCTCTAACGATATGGATGCAGCTCCACAGGATTTAGTCTGGCAAACTTTCCTGCCTCCTGGTATTTACTGATGGAAGATACTGCTGTTGTTGAGTAAATCTCACAACTGAGAAAGAAGGAAGTTTGAGCTCTCCAAAGCCATTAGCACTATTCTGAGTCAGACTAGGAACTAATATAGCTGGTTGGTTATAAACTCTTATAAGCTGCCAAAATCAAAGCACTGAAAACAAATTGAATTTCTAGTGGCAGAATCAGTACTCAGGATCAAAACTAATTTTTTAAAGAAAAAAAAAAGACACAAGTCAGGCAGATATTAAATATTTCACACTCACCGAAACAGTTACTGAATCCTGTACATCTTTATGACTAACCAACTGAACATTGCCATCTTCATAATAGTGAACCTGTGTGAGACAAGTTTGAGCAAGTTTATGTGTAGTTCACAGAGAAACCTACTGCTTAGACACAAATCTATGCCTTACGCCATCCCCAATCTTTATCAACTCTGAACGAATAATTAATATGACCAATGTTAATTTACAATAGTGGTTAAAATTCACAGAACATTTAAATTTAAAAATTCTCTCTTTCAAACAGATTAGAGGTTACCAGAGGGGAAGAGGGTTGGGCGGGGGCGGGGGCGGGGGCGAGAGGCATAAGGGGTAAAGGGGCGCATATGTATGATGACTGAAAAATAATGTACAGTTGAAATTTCACAATGTCATAAACTATTATGACCTCAGTTAAAAAGAAATCCTCTCTTTCCTTATCAGGGAAAACTAATTATTAATTAAGTTCAACAAACATTTTATGATATGCTTATTGCATTTCAGGTACTATGCTAGGCAGTGCAGACACAAAGATCCTAAGATTCCACTCTTAACAGTATTAAAATAATTTAAATCATGGAACATTAGCATTCCTCTGTGAAAACCAAGGAATTTTAATGGATTTTAATCCCTTACACATCTCTCCAATACTCTATCATCAATATTGGTAAGTAGATCTGATCAGGTGCAGGAAAAGCTTAATTGAGGGTTAAAGATAGGATTGAAAAACAAATATTCTACTGGTAAATTAGACTACAGAAATAAGTAAGACAAAAGCAGTTCTGAGGATATGAGGTAAAATAGGGTGCTACAATTATGGAAACAATTAGCAAGAAGGAGGGGTACACAAGACACAGACTAACCAACCAACACCATATAAGGCTCAGGAATTTTTGGCAACTTACAAGAGAGTTTCAGTCACCTTAACATGGCTACAAACTGGTCGTACAGAACAGGATGAGAGTATCCTTTTATTAAGTGCATTTGAACAGGGTCTTGAAAATAGGAGTTGTCACCTAAGTGGACAAGGTAGAGAAGGGGATCTAGCAAGGGGATTAAAAAAACCACAAGAGAATGGAACACAACCTTTTTAGTTTAGGGAGGAACAAAGAACTCACCGCAGATGAGTATGTGTAAAGAGTAGTGTGGCAGGAGGACACTGCTATGAAGTAAGCTGGAGACAGACTGTGAAGAGCTAATTGCCTTCTAAACCATGTTAAGAATTCAGGCTTTATCCTATTATACAGGTGATGGGGACTCAGGGAAAGGGAATGTTTGAGATTACACAAGATTACACTTGTGTTATGAAGAAAATAAAGTGGAGGGAGCTGAAATCGAGGGCATAATGCTAGAACAGCAATCTAGGTAATGCCGGTTTCCTTCATCTAGTCCATACTACCAGGAGATATTTGAACAAAAAGGAATATTTTTAGAGATAAAGCAGAAAAGGAGAAGAAAGGAGCAATAATTTGCATTACTATAGCTATTATTTATTGATTCCTTACTATTTGTTAGGCACTACGCAAACATTTTACGTATTCCTTATTATCTCATTCAATCTTTACAAAAACTCTGAGATAGGGACTACTGTTAATCCTATGTTACAGATGAGGAAACTGAGGCTCGAGGCAGTTTAATAACTTACCCACGTTCATATATCCAGTAGGAGAAGGAGCTAGGATCTGAATTAGGTCAAATACCCAAATTAAAGCCTTATTTAAAATGCATAATATTTCCCAATGCTATGTTTTGTCAAGAAATTAGAAATTCCCTCATCCAGGTAGAAGTAAAGTGTATCATAAGGGACTCCTCTCTCCTAAGATGTCATCAGAAGGGGATAAAAACAGCCAAGCTTCATCTAGGCAGAAACCATGATCCCATTAGAAACAAAAGGACTTCCCTGGACAACATAAACCCACTATGTAGCCTTGTTTAAGGGATAAAAATTGGTGTCTTCCCCAATGGGGACAAATAGCTGGCTCTGTCCAGACAGGCAAGAGATGCTAGACTTTCTATACTCTCTCCAAACACTTAAATTTCATCTTTTGGCTTTCTAAAAGAGATTAGAGAGGAAAGGACAATCTAACAATATACTGGAAAAGCAGGGAGTTGATAAATGCCTGTGATACATGCAAAAACCAGAACAGCAAAGATATGGGCAAAAAAGACTGGGTTAAATAATGATGACATATAAAGGCTAAAGTTCCAACAGACAAGGACAAAGATATTCAAAATACAGGTGAATCACAACCCCAAACACCAGTTTTGTTTTTTTAACTTAAAAAACTGAAAGTCCAGAGGTTGAAAAGAACACTGGGAAGGGGAGAGAATACAAATAGCATGGAAGACAGTAAAAAAAATAGAGATCTGTCCGGAGAAGACACAAGAACTTGTATATTTGCAGCATATCTCAGAATCCATGCAGGACACATCTTTTTTGTCCAAGAATAAAAACTATGCAATTCGTTTGAATGTCTATCATGTTTCTCACGAATCAGGACATGGATAGGAATATAGGGTAAGGCCACTAAGTCTTGTAGTTCATGAACTCAACTGAAAATTCTAAAAATATCAATTTCATTATCTAACACACTAATGATAACTTTACTTTTTGCGGGAGGCGGGGTGGGGGGAGGAGGGATCAAACATTTTACTGAGGGGTTTGGGGGAGGAGTTGAAGGGCTGGGAGGACAACGAGATCTGATACTGTTGGCTTGGCTGGGATCTCCCCAGCTTCACAGTTGCCAAAAGCAATGAAACCTTTTCTTTTTCTTTTTTTTTGAGGAAGATTAGCCCTGAGCTAACTACTGCCAGTTCTCCTCTTTTTGCTGAGGAAGACTGGCCCTGAGATAACATCCATGCCCATCTTCCTCTATTTTAAACGTGGGACGCCTGCCACAGCATGGCTTTTGCCAAGCGGTGCCATGTCCACACCCAGGATCCAAACCAGCAAATCCCGGGCCACCAATTAACTGCTGCACCACTGGGCCAGCCCGATGAAACCTTTTCTAAGTCTCATTCACTAATAAAAATTTCAACATGACTCCAATCAACATAAATCCTCAGAAACTGCTGCCTTCCCAGAGCTACTCTTTTGCCTATAGAATAACCAAAGGGCTAAATATCTTAATGACTTTTCCAAATAACTCTCTGATTATTAAAAGATATGTAAATGAAGTAAGCCTTTCCCCAAAATGTGATGGGACACACTGTGGTTAAAAGGGGTAAATAAGGTCTGGGTACTGGGCCCTGTTATAAAAGTCTTATCAGAAACTATCACTCTTTGTGATGTGTGCTCTTAATTTATAGGTTTGCATTGGCAAAGCTGAAACACAAGTAACTATTTCCTTCTAGAAGGAAAATAAATTTACTTACATAAATTTAAAATAAACTGCCAGGTTAATGCTGACGCCATAGTTACAAGAGGTCTAGAGCGTTAGGCTCCTCATAGATATGATTAATAGAAATAGAACAGTATGTTATCTTAGTTTGGGCTCCCCCAGAAGCAGACCTAAAGATTTGAAAGGAAGAAGTTTATTTGAAACGTAATCTCAGGAAGCACTAGTAAGGACTGAGGAAGTGAGACACAAAAGGGAAGAAGTATGGGTGCATTAATGATCAGGTTACAACTGTGGGCACTGGATTCTGGAAGACTAAGTAGAACATGCTTCAGAGTTACCCCACCAGAGGGGTGAGGAAGCTGGCATATTTATCTACCAACTCTTACACAACAATAAGGGCTGCTCCAGAGCTGTGAACTTAACACTTCCAGCTTGCCTCATCTGGGCTGGGCATGATCCTATAGCCAGGAAAAGTTCCCAGGAAAAGTTGCAGCTACTTGTATAGCAGGAAGCTATCGGTAGGTATGAAAAGAGTGGGTACAGACATCTATTACATATGTTTTGATTAAATTATACCATTAAAAAAGGTAACTCTTGCCAACTGTTATTAAAGCAAGACTTAATACAGTATAACAAAAGTACAATTAGGTACTGCTCTTCTCAGTTATCAGTAACTGTTTACTCTGACCTTAAGAGTTAGTTGGGCCTAAGAACTGAATCACCCTCAATTTTAAAAGTCAAACCTCTGCTAGCATATCAGAAGACTTCAGTCCAGATAGCCATCAAACGAGTTGATAAGCTCCTTATTCACCTTTCTGTATTTCCTGACACCAGCATTAGAAATCTAGTCTGCTTGGTTATTTATATTCCATTACGTGATGACACTTGACCATTCTCTCTAGTTTCTGTTTTATTTACTTGATTTTAAAATATGCTGTCACTACTGTAAAAAAAACAAAACAGCAAACCCATTCATTTAGCTTTCTTCAGAGCTAAAAGTTAAGTTTTATATTCAGTAATGTGCTGCATAACGACGTTTCAAAGATGGACCACATATACAACAGTGATCCCACGGTGATCCCATAAGATTAGTACCATATAGCCTAGGTGTGTAGTAGGCTACACTATCTAGGTTTGTGTAAGTACCCTCTATGATGTTCACACAACAACAAAATCGCCTAATGACACATTTCTCAGAACATATCCCCATCATGCAGCAATGCATAGCTGTACACGTTTATGTGCACACTTAAATGAGATGATATACACGAAAGACCCTAAGTAAGTCACAGTAGCTGCTATATAGTTACTTCTTAATAATTATTTATTCTCTTCTCTCCTAGAACTGCTGTTTGATAATTTCTGGAAAGATCTTAGGTTATCTTTGAAAAAGAAAAATAACAAGCAAGCAGTATACTCTGCATGACCATCCTTTATCAGCCCAGAATAGCTCTCTCTGTTTAACTACTTCCCCAGGAAAGAAGTTTCTATTTCCATTCACTACCATAGATCTCCCTTTGCATCTACATATACTTGTTCCTTATTTCTAATACCAGCACAAACACCAACTTGCATGTTTGTTTTAAAGATGTGATGTTTTAACATGACCTATTAACATGTTGGGATCTCACCTGAATCTTAAGTACTCCAACCACCTGGGCTGTAGGTGGTGTGATAGTGAACTTCCACTCTGATCTCCAGCGACCATTCCTATAAATTAAACACACACACATATATCACTGCGGAATTAGCAATAAGCTCAAAAAAAGAGATTTCCCACTGAGACAGAGAATTTAGGGAAGAGGAAAAAAAAAGAAACAAGTCATTTCCAGTTTGACAAATGCAAAGTTCTCTCCACTCAAATTTAAGTTTGTATCCAAGTGGCCTAATCATAAGCCTTTTCTAAGTTATTTTGACTTTCATTTTTCTTTTTTTTTATATTAGAGTAGAAAACCATACCTATTCTGTTCATGGGAGGGTTTCCCACAAACAGATGGATGGGCACCTGAGTTATGTAATTAATTCAAGCATTAATACCCAAACCCAAGCAAAACTCAGACTTTCAACTGGGCATTTTATTAATCACTTATTCTCACTCAACAGTACTTTTTAAAAAGACAGATTATAAAATCTTAGAATTGGGAGAAATCTAAATGATCATGTGTAAATCCTTCATTTTGCAGATGGGGAATAGAGCCTCCAAGCCAAATAACTTATCCCAGGCTAGTTACATTAAAAACCAAGTCTCAACTGCTGGTTTGGTTTCTTTCCAATATAAATTAAATACAAATAGAAGAGAATATTACTTTCTTACCAGAAGTTTTTGGGCTGAAACTGGTGGCTTTCAATACATGCAATAATGGTCTGTTGCCCATCTATAGTTTTAGCATAAACCTATTGTTTAAAAAAAAAAAGTTAGACTCCGAAAACCTATTTACTCTAAATGATAAACACTGTACAAAAGCAGTGTGTTAAATCCTTGGGGGAGACAAAGAATCAGATAGGATGAGCTTACAACATGGGATATGAACACAAAGCAGAACAGGTTAAGTTCTAGAGGAGACAGTGACACAATGATACAGAGGGGAATACTGCTCCTGGTTTAGGGTACCAGGGAGGTGGCCATTAGGCTGGGCCTTACAAGACAGATGAGATTCTGATAAGCAGAGACTAAGAATAAAGATAAGTAAACAGTTCAGGCAGGAAACTGGGGGCTTGTTCAGTGAAAGGCAATTAGTTCTGTCAAGTTAGAGCGCGTGTGTGAAGTAGACTAATGGAGACAATATAGGATGGTAGATTTAGGTGATGTAGTAGTAGATGTAAGGTAAGAAGTGTGGATTTTATTCTACAAGCAATGGACAGACACCAAAACAACAGGACCAGAACTATTACTTTGGGAGAATAACCAATATGGGTGTGCAGGGTAAAATGGAAGAAAAGCTGGTAAGTTGGTAACGAGGCCACAGAATTAATCTAGGTAACAAGTTAGGGCAGTATCAATGGGTATCAGGATGCAGAAGCACAATCAAAAGTCTAGGAATACATTGCAAGCGAAGGGCAAAAGAAAGGAAGGAGCCAAAGTACTTGTATGCTTGGATGACTAGAAAGATGGTGGTGTCATTAACAAACTGGGAAATTCAGATGGAGATGTCCAGCTAGCAGGTAGAAACAGCAACTGTTATTTAGTGTGACGGAGGTGAACAGAAATGTGATTACCAAAGGAAAGCAAAAAAAAATAAATAGTGCTGTATAATCCACAAAATGTTTTTACATGTACTTTCTTTTGCTCTAATAAATCTGGTGAAACACATTGTTACCATCTACAGATGATAAGGTCGAAGTTCCTAGAGCTTCTCGCCCAAGGTCATTCAGAAAGTCAGAGGTAAAGGTAGACTCCAAACACCAAATTCTGTTACTTTCTCTATATTAAATAAAGAATGAGTTTTCAAGAGAAAGAAATACAGCAATGGGAAATGCCTACATTTATAAAAGTAGGGGAGGAGAAAAGAAATAAGTAGAGACAGAGTAAGAATAATGAGAGGGTGCTGACATACCAGTCTAAGGAAAAGATAATTTCTAGAAGTAGCTGGTTGGTTTCAGCGTGAAATGCCATATACATGTCAAGGACCAAGAAAAGGACACTGGATCAGGCAATTCAGGAACCATGAGTAACCTCAAAGAACAGTTTCTATACAATAGAGACTGAAGCCAAACTTCACAGGGTTAAGAAGAGGGTAGGTAATGAGGAAATGGCACTGGTAGGAGCAGAATGTTCCCTGGTTTGGTTGTGCAGCAGACAGAGGTGAGGGCAGGGAGACAGTGGAGGAGAGGGAGAAAGGGCAGGGTGGAAAGAGATGAAAAGAGAAGTAACTTACAGGAATTATTATGACTGAGGAAAAGGTTTTTTCCCCCTTAAGGACAAGAGAAATAAAAATATTTCTAGGTAAAGAGAAATAGATCAGAAGAGAAAACAAAGTCACAAGAAGACATCTTGAAGTAGACAGAATAGTATGAAATCAAGAATAAGGATCCTTCTTCTTCAGATTCAAGTACAATGGAAGAAGAGGAAGACTTCTGAGTGTAGAAAGAAGAGAAATAAAAAGGTTTCAAGTCATTCTCAATCCTGTTAAAATGAGGGGGATTAGATGCCTGTCTAAGGACAATGAGAAAGGTTTGGAACACACTATATGGAAAATATCATAGGAAATATTGCGATGAGATTAAGAATTACTAAGCAGAACAGATTAGGATATAAGACACTTGGGTACAGTGGATACTGTTAGAACAACTCCATGACTTTCCATAGCTCATTAGTTAGCTAAGAGAAGAAGCGAGAAAAGGACAGTAGGGTTATTCAGTATGGAAGCTTTCCAAATTAGGAATGGGTAGTGACAAACTTTGAATACGTAACAAATGGTAAGTTGAAAGTATATTTAGAATTGAATAGTCCATTTCTAAAAGAGAGTGTGTCATATCTCCCTTACCCACCATAATGAGTTTTCTCCATTATTTAAAAAGAAAAAAGCTCAAACACATAATAATAACGATATCCAACATTTATGCAGAGTTTACTTTGTGTCAGGCACTTTTCAAGCACCTTATAAGCATTAATAACTCATTTAGTCCTCACAAAAAGCCTATGAGGTAAGAACTATTACTTCCATTTTATAGATGAAGAAATTGAAGTACAGAGATGTTAAATAATTCGCCCAAGGTCACACAACTAGTTAAGCGGCAGGGCTAGGATTTAAACCACTTAGTATGGCTTCAAAGTTAGTGTTCTTAACCAATATTCCATACTGCCATTTAACTCAGTATCATTACATACTTAAAATATTCTAACCAACATTTTTCTTAATCATATGCCACAATTTTACAAAGGAGAAATCATGATAGAGCCAAATTTATCGTTTTTTTAGAGCCAAGAGGTAGTAAAAGAAAGTCACATTACCCATGATTTTTAAGACACTGTTTTGTTCAAATAGTTTTGACTATCCAGTGAAAGCATCTAAACTATGTAGAAACAGCTTTCTGCAAAAATATCTATACCCAAAAGTCATAAATGCGGCCAGTGGCTTGACAATCTTTACTTTTTTCCCATGTCCAAGCTAAAGACCTTTAAAAACTTTTTTTGGATGGATATAAGGGAATTTATTTGTTTTTAAAGATTGGCACCTGAGCTAACAATAGTTGCCAATCTTCTTTTTTTATTTCTTTCTGCTTTTTCTCCCCAAGTCCCCCCAGTACATAGTCGTATATTTTAGTTGTGGATCCTTCTAGTTGTGGCACGTGGGACGCCACCTCAGCGTGGCCTGACCAGCGGTGCCATGCCTGCGCCCAGGATCCGAACCAGCAAAACCCCAGGCCGCCGAAGCGGAGGGTGCGAACTTCACCACTCGGCCATGGTGCCAGCCCCCAAAGCAATTTCTGATGAGTAAATAAGACAAATGTGAAATAGGTTACACTGGAGGTCTAAAATTTTTATGCACTGAGATTTTAAAAAGGAATTTTCCATATAAAATTTTCCACTTATACCCCTTTCAAAAACTATTTAGGGAATACAATGCAGAGGAGACTGTAACTAAGAAGTGATGTTTGGCTGGCCAAAGCCCCCAAAGAATAAGGTAATGTAAGAAATAAAACACTCTGTAATAATGAAGCAAAGAGATACTTAACAGTACAGAAGCCGTTGGAATAATGATCTTTCACATAGGCCTTTAAAGCACTGTCACAGGATTCTCTCCATGACTTCAGACCTCCATCCACTTCCTCTGGCTGGGGGTCACTTGCTTCTTTCCGTAAGTGATCAAACTTAAAGGAAATTTTGTTTCTTGGATCTAAAAATCTGCTATTACCCAGGTCACCGTGTTCTGTAATTAAGACCTTCCAAAGAATAATTACAAATATGAGTAACTATACAAAAGATAGTTCTTCCTGTCACATTTTACAAAACAAATAAAAATTCTGAAGAAGACAGTTAACTTTTCATTTAGTCACATTTCTCTGTCATATCAATTTTTCAATCAAGTCACATTTTTATTCTTATAAAGTACTATGTTTATGGGCAAGTCAACTCTAAATTGCAACATTTCCCTCATTCTAACCATACCCTTCATTTCTTGGTTTCTATCTATTACCTATGTATATATACTTTATACATAGCTGTAATAACTTACATAAACACGTTTGTTATTTGTTTTTTACATATTTCATGAATCTTTTCCAGTCATTATACTTAGCATTTAAAATAGGTAATACATTTACATGGTTCAAAAATGAAACAAATATATAGTCACGTCTTTTTCTCACCTTTATTTCCCATCCATCAAATTCCTGACAAATTTCCCATTCCCCACCAGGTAACTGGTTTTACTAATTTAGAACAAGGGTTGGCAAGCTATGTGTGTGGGTACCACCTGTTTTTCTAAATAAAGTTTTATTGAACACAGTCCTGCTTGTTTGTTTTTGTATTGTCTACAGCTGCTTTCCTGCTCTAACAGCAGAGTTGAACAGTCGTGACTGACGTTATGTTCCACAAAGCTGAAAATATTTACCATCTGGCTCTTTACAGAAAAAACTTGCCAATTCTTGATTTAGAGTATTCTTTCAGCATTTCTTTTTTACAAATACAAACATGAATATGTATTCTCCACCCCCCCCTTTTACACAAAAACTAGCATACTATACTGTACTTTTTTTCTTTTTTTAACTTAATGTATTTAGAAGATATTTCCATACAGTACTCAGAGAACTTCCTTCTTTTGTATTACAGCTGTATACTACTCCATTGTATGGATGTACAAAAATTTATTCAAACAGTCCCCTACCAATGGACAGTAAAGTTGTTTCCAATCTTTTGCTATTATGAACAATACTGCAACAAATGTCCTTGTATGTTTACTACGTAAAAATTATGTACATGTTTCAAGTATGCCTGTGGGATAAATTCCCTGAAGTGGGACACATAGGCCAAAGGGTAAATGCATCCAAAATTCTTTTTTTTTAAGATTTTATTTTTTTCCTTTTTCTTCCCAAAGCCCCCTGGTATATAGTTGTATATTCTTCGTTGTGGGTCCTTCTAGTTGCGGCATGTGAGATGCTGCCTCAGCGTGGTTTGATGAGCAGTGCCATGTCCACGCCCAGGATTCGAACCAACGAAACACTGGGCCACCTGCAGCGCAGTGCGCAAACTTAACCACTCAGCCACAGGGCCGACCCCTGCATCCAAAATTTTTATAGAGATTGACAAACTGCCCTCTATCAATAGGGTGTTGTACCAAGTTACAAGCCCATCAGTAGAAATTTTAATTGGCATTTCTTTTCACCTTTTAAAAATAGTCATTTATATTTCCTCTTCTGTGAAATGTCTGCTCTTATCTTTTGCCCACTTTTCTACTGGGTCTTTTCTCTCTCTCTAGTTGAACTCTATTAATTAGAGAGATTAACCCTTTGCATGTGTTTTTGGTTCCGTGTATTTTCCCCCTAATTTGCTATTTGTCTTTTGACACATGTACCATTTTTAATAATACTACATGATATCACAATATTTACGTACCAAAGTATACTTAATCATTTCTGAACTGAGGGAGGTTTAAGCTATTTACAGTTTCTACCATTAAGAAAGCTGCTATAAATTCTACATAAATAAAATCTTCTCTTTAAAAAAAATTCATTGGAAAGAATTCATAGGTTTGAGATTCCTGTCCTCATCACCAGACTACCCTTAAAAAAGCTTGTTTGTAATGATGGTAGAAACAATACATGTAACTGTTTTCCTAAGTCTTACCCTCATAAAGCTTTCTCATTATAACTTTGTAACTTTTATAACTAAAACGTAAATATATTCACATTAAAATTTTAATCTGCACCTCCTTAATTACTATTACTAGGTGATGTAACACTTTTCCAAGTTTACTTTCTATTCCCCAATTGGGTGCAATAGGCTCATGTCTGTTGCTCATTTATCCACTGAACTCTCGGCATCATCCTTAGATATTCAAATAACCCCTTTATCTATTATGTTTGAGGTACATATTTTCTCCTTTTTAAGTCTTATTTTTAAAACTTTTTATTATGCAGAAGTCACTTTGTAAATAAACTTTTCTAATGTTTCATCACTCAAGTTATGATTCTCTTTCCATTTCCTTCCTACTAAATTTTTATAATTTAGGAAATGCCTTTAAACTCCACTTAATCTAAGCATATTGTTGACATGAGGAATCAAAGTTAGATTAATCTCAAATATTTTATCAACTGTTTCCTCTTCCCTTCTGTTTTATGATACTTAGGTTTAAGGACTCTACAAGTGTTGCTTTACATCTTTGTTTGCTAGTATTAGTGTTCCTTCATTGTTGTTCTTGATCAGAATAATCTTGTACAGTTTATTATAATTTTCATAGGAATTGTATGAAACCTATTTCAAAAACAAAATTGCCCATACCATTTATATTTCTTATTCAGAAATGTGGCATTTAAATCTATTTAATTTTCCACTTATTTCTCTGATTAAAATGTGTGTGTGTGTAAGTGTATATGAACTGTGTGGCAGACTCTTGCTAGTTTCTTATGCAATATCCATTCTTTTCTCCTTACTAACAGAACCTTAAAGGTTTTCAAGAAGCAGGTGTAGACCTAAAAAAATGACACTTCTCAGCTAGGAATGATAAAGTGATATGCATTCTGGCAGTAACTTATCAGTGTAAGTTGCTTCTAGAATGGCCAATAGCACCTTTTGCACTTTCCTGCTTACTCCTTCCTGGAACACGGATTTAGTGCCCAGAAATAAAGCAGCTATCTCAAGAGCATGATAATGAAAACCATACCTAAGGATGGCAGAATAGAGAGCTAGAAGCAGCTTCGGTCTCTGATGACATCATGGAGCTGCCATAACAGTCCTAAATATTATCTCTTTACTTCTTATGTGACAAAAATAAAATCTCTATTTAGTTAACCATTGTAGTTGATTTTTTTTAATATGCAGTGATGGCATCTACTTTAATAACTCACACATCTTTCCTTATTTTAGTGTCCATATAATGTCTTCTTCCTGTTTTGTTACGGCTAAGAATGTGATCTCTTCTTGACTACATTTTTAAGCTGGCTACTACTGGAATATGGGAATGTTCTTATATCATGCATCTGGATACAGACGTTATTATTTCAATAATTCCTCTACATTATTAAAGTATACAATATCAACTACAAGCAATATTTATCATTTATTTTCCAGTATTTCTGTATTTTATATTTGTAATTAATCTATTCTCATTGAGAAGATTAAGATAAGCAAAAATATAAACCAAAACAAACAAAAAATAACAAACAAAACAAATTTCCAGTAATCCTGTAATCCCAACACATAGGGAGTTAACATTTTGGGGTATGTTTTCCCACATTTCCTTTTCGATGTACAACTATATACTCTGATTTCTTTGATTCTTAAGATGCATATATTCATTTCCCCCGTGATTTAACATCTCATAAAATGGGATGCATCTTACACTTGGTGCATCTTAGGACTGTGTCATAGTTTAATTGGCAGTGTTTTTTTTGTTGCTGTTTGTTTTCTTTTGAAGAAGATTAGCCCTGAGCTAACATCTGCTGCCAATCCTCCTCTTTTTGCTGACGAAGAATGGCCCTGAGCTAACATCCATGCCCATCTTCCTCTACTTTGTATGTGGGACGCCTGTCACAGCATGGCTTGCCAAGCGATGACATGGCCGCACCTGGGATCTGAACCAGCGAACCCCAGGCCGCTGAAGCAGAATGTGTGCAGTGAACCGCTGTGCCACTGGGCCAGCCCCATAACTGGCAGTGTTTTTTTCTTTCTTGGTGGTAGATAAAATGATGCATCTTTCATTGAATTTAAAATGCATTGATTCTAATACAGTATAACTGTTCATTTAAATATTTAAAAAATAAACTAGCATAATTCAACATATGTTGCCTTATGTTCTAGCTTAATACATCATGAACATCTTCCCAGATCAATATTTATATCAGTTTTCAATGGCTACATAACATTTTGGTCTATAGATATTTAATTTAATATTGGACATTTACATTACTCCAAAATTTCCAATATTAGAAACCTTGCTTCAAATAATCTTTCTACACATTTATATATTTATTTTCCTCAGATAAATTTAGTGGGCTTGTGGCCTCGATTCAGACTTTTAAAAGGCATGTGGTCTTTAGTGCCACATTGCCTTTGAAGCGTACCTTAATGAATCTGCACAGCCCTGTCATACAATGTTAATAACTATAGTAATAATGGGAACATTTGCTTTGTTCCTGTATTTGAATAGGAATACCTGTTTTCCCATTAAATATGTCTCCTGTTATTCTTACCAAGGAGAATTAGAGACAGCAGGAGAACTTGTGTAAAACTCAACTCCTTTTATTTTCACTGCTTTCGTTAGGGCCAGCTCTCTTTTCCTGTCAAAGAAACTCCTAGTTTTATCAGAGAGAGGAAGAATTTCCTAATATGTAGAATATTTACAAAAGCTATGAAAACTAAGACATGAACTTATTCAGCATCTTATCTTCAGATACCTGATTTGGTTTACAGGATTTCTACTACCTTCCAGGCATAGCCTATCTAATAGGAACAATTATTACCTGATCTTCATATCCTTCTATCTTCACAGGCGTGAACTGATCCATGTTATACTGGGCAAATGCACTGTTTTTTAAAAAATTTAAAAAAAGGGGGGGAAGGGAGAGAAAAGAATTACATATAAATAAACACAAAAGGTAGTTCACATAATAGTGAAAGAGAATGTGAAAACACTCTCTGGTGCTTTTTCCCTTTCTCTCCAGACAACTGCTTTCATCATAATGCCTTCTAGTTCTCTGAAGGAATTCTTCTTCACAGAGATCTCAGAAGTGCCCCAAGCTCTGAAAGCACCTTCTCCTCTCCACTCCTAAACTCCAACAGAGCTGCCACTCAGAAAATTCCCAAGCTTTAAGCAATCTGATTATTGTGACCTACTAACAATTTTAATCACTGAGACAGAAGCTTTCAGTAATTCAAAAGAATCTTCAATTGATGCACTATTTTGGAAACATCATCTTCTTTATTCTGGACTGTCTGAGGCAGGAAAGGGTAGGAGAGACCGTAATTAAATGTACTGGAAGGCATCTGACATGGGGAGAAGGTGAGGTGAAAGCTGAGCATCAGTCAAGTCTCAGAGGAGAGCCTAAGGCAGAGTAGAAGTTATTAAAGAAAAGGGATATGAATAATCAAAGTGCATGTCTAATATTATTATTTGTCAAGTGCCTAGATTCATGAAACTCCACATTTTCCGTGGCTCTCTAGAATATCTTAGAAAGTAAGCTAAAGTAAAAGGCAAAAGAAAGATGGAAATAAGCTGTAGTATAAGAAAACATAATACACTTCTATTATTATAAAGTTATCAGTCTTCTCACAGAAGTCACTTGCCAAGGCAAGAGAGAAACATCTCTCTAGCCCAATTTTAACCTACTAAAACACCTGCTAACTAAATACCTCTTTGAAACTTTGATGAAAATGAACGCTGGTGTGTTTAGTGTATGTTCTTTGTTCTAAAAAGATGTACTGAAAACCACACTTCTCCAGAATGCTTTCTAAGGCCTTCTCAGGTTATAGTCCTCACTCTGGCTCAAGTAAAACTCACCTTATTTCTCTTATCTATTAAAAAATAAAATAAAACACCTGCTAGACCACTGGTTTTAAACAGAGCATTAAAGTTTTCCTAGACTTGTCAAGAGAAACCAAAGTAACAAATATTTAAACTTCTTCAAATATTTAACGCTAATCTTCAATCTTCTCATTTTAAGTTACTGGTGTTTTCTTTAACAAATCCTTTCCTTGTAACACCACATCTCCATGCAGCAAAATGAGTCTTAAAGACACTGGCTCTTCAGAATGGAATGAAAATTAAATGTTCATGGAAAATGGATTAATTTTTTTAAAAAAAGGTTAAAGACTAGGGAGTAAATAAGCATTCCATTCTAGGATATGTCCTAAGACTATAGATTACAAATGCCAACACTAAAATTTAACATTTAATCCCATCTCAAGTAAATGGCATTTCCATTCTACCAATTGCATGTGCCAAAAACTTGGGATCATTCTTGATTCTTTTTTTCTCTCACACTTTACATCCATCAGTAAATTTTGTAGATTAGACCTTGAGTATATATTCAGAATCTGACTCCTTCCCACTGCCCCTACTACTACCACTCTAGTCCAAACCACCACAATTTATCTCTGTCCTAATCTAATCATCTTCTAAGTACTCATCTTACTTCAATCTTTGGCCTGCTGCATAGCAGCCAGTGATAGTTCTTAAATATAACCCTCATCATGTCATTCTCTGCTCAAAATACTCAATAATTTCCTGTCTTTCTGAGAATAAAATCTACTCTTTAACGTGGCCTACAGCACCCTACTTAGTCCAGAAGTGCTGGGAATTATCAGAGAATGGTTCTGGTGGTCAGAAGCATAGGTGGAAATCCAGAGAAGACGGTAAATTCTAGGTAGTTCAGGCCTCCATCATTCTATATAGAAGGGAATAATGATGAGGATGACGATTACTGATACAACATGTACTGAGTGCTTACTATGAGGACTATGGTCAAAGAACTAAAGCGCCTCATTAGAAATAAAACTGAACTCTTCATCCCTATGGAAAATCAAATATTTGGGCATAAGACCATTCTCCTTTAGCAAGCAGGTTCTTCAAGAATCTAGAGTCTGTAAGAACCCAAATATTTCTAAACATAAAGCTTTATTGTCAGTGCAGTGAAAGCACTTGAAGCTTCTGAACTGCATACCAAATTCCACTGTCACTCTTAATTAGAAATGGAACAATAGGCTTAGGATGCAATTACCCTTGGGTCTTGGCATTCCACTCCCATCCCTCCTTTAGCAGTACCTTATCAAGTGAAGTACATATAGATTTATTCTGGGTAGCTCTCAAGGATAAAACTAAGACCAATATGGCCGGCAAATTGAAGAACTTGCCTTGTGAGACAGTGAATTCCTTACTATTAGAAGCATTCTGATTGGATAACCATGTATTGACAGCAAGTAGATGAGATTCTTTCAATGAAAGGGCAGAGCGTAGACAGGGGTTGAACTAGCAAATCACAAATGTCTTTTTCTATGGCAGATTCTACGCATCTAAGGGAAATCAGCATTAGAATGTATCTTTAGTGTGTGCCTAAATTAATGCAAAATTTTCTAAATCAATGTATAATTAGGGTATCATTCATGATAACAAATTAGAGTAATGGTATGCAAATTTTAGGTTTGCAGAATCTGTGTCCCAAAACGAGTTCCAAAACAGCAGCACGGACAGGGCAGGAAAAGAAGACTGTTTCTCAGGAAGCAGCTCTTAAAGCAGTTTTCCACAGCTAAAATCTAAACCAATTAAATATCATACCAAATGCCTTTATGATAATTATTCTTGTTCTGCATCAAAATCTTTGTCCCATCTCCCCACCCTACCCTTTCCAGTCATTATCCAATTCTGGTTTCCTCTTTACAAAGGAACTCTGGGCCAGCTGAATAGACTGTAACTGAAACAGAACTTTCTATGAAGAGTAAAGGACAGTGAGCAGTGATAAAGCTAGATAACAGGGGGCCTTGAAAGCTAGACAGTGCTCAGACTTGATGACAAAAAACAAAAAACACCACTAATGCTTTTGAGGACAAGGACAAAATAAAAATAGTATTTCAGAAAGATTAATTAGCCTGACCATGATAAGGAGTCAACGACTGGGTAGAATAATCACGCTATTATCCTATGGTTAATTCTAACTATTAAGGCACTTTACGAATATCTGCTATTCTTTGGCAATTTGAGCAATACCATTTCTCAACAGTAGCCTAATCTTTCTATAACTAGCAGTTCTAAAAAAATTCAACAAGGAACTATAGAAAAAAACCTAACAGTTAACATTAAATTCTGCTTTAATAGGGAAAATCTGGACAAAAATAAAATAAAAATAAATAAGACCATATATAACAAGCTTTAAGGAAGTAAACAACACTTTGAGGAAGCATGTTTTCTCCAAGAAAAAAACGACTAAAACTGCTAAAACCAACTGCTTTAATTTGAAGAACTTAAAACTTAATTTTCAGGTTACTATTAACATGGTTTGCCCAAAATTGGAACAACATGTAAGTGGATTTGAAAAGAGACTTACTGTGCTGCCCCTTCCCTGAGGAGATTGTCATTATTAAGTAGTAGCCGAACATCTGAGGAGGAAAAAAATGTTAAAAGATGTTAAAATTAAAATGTTCAGTAGAAGACAAACGAGAAATTTTAGCAGATTTTCAGATTAGATTTTTTAAAAATCAGGCTTTGTGAGGTTAGTCTTTGGATACAATGTATGTGTGGAAATTCTAAAAATGCAAACAGACGCGCATGTTCATAGATTTGTAAATAATTATTTGTGGTACAATAATCCAATAATAACTTCTCAAGGTATTCCATAGCAAATGAAAAACATGGTTTACAGAAGGTTACAGTTAGGACTGTTAGCTTTGTATCTAAAGAATTCTTTAAAATTAGATTAAGAATTGCAGGCTTTTCTATAACATCAGACCAAGAAAGCTGGGCACCACTCAGTCAGTAGCAGTGAAACTGCTAAACATATTTTTCTTTGGAGAATCTAACGTGGGTGCCTACAATCTTTTTAAAAAGCTGTGTGTCAAGAGCCCAGTCACTTATCTTTTGGAAGAAGAGGGTCCTTGTTACTAAGAAACTACCAAGCATTAGCTCCAAGAAGGAAAGCTAATTATAAGCCAAATGCCACTGACACTCAGAGCTTCTGAAAGGTGCTGGCAGAGGCCAATGTGTAGCATGCCAATAAAAACCAGCCCTCAAGTCACAAGTAGCTTGCCAATTCTTAATCTAATGCTTTGGTATCAATTATTCTCATGATTCTCTTGTAAAGTACTTTCAATTGTCAGAAATAAAACAAGATACTTCTAACTACAAAGACCATAAATTTTTGTTAAGTCAAGAATTTATCTGAGCTAATCAGTTGGATAAAGTTTAAAATAGAAGGAGAATCTTCTGAGAGCTCAGTTACTGAAAGTTTACATTTGGTCAATATGGAAGAAAGACTAGGGAAAGAAAGGCTGCATTTTCTTCTCTTGATGTTAGTACTCAAAAGCCATAAACAAGTATAAAAGAAGAATGTCTTGATTTACTTCTATTGTACTATTTACTCCTTATAGTAAATGTTTATATGTTGACCGAGTTACTTGGAAATTATTGGTTGTTCTCTGACGTGTGGGGCTCTGGGCCAGGGACAGATGAATATCACACAGTTCCTCTAAACAGATAACCTTCTAATGTAAAACTAGAATTTCAAAATAAATGTTTGCTAAACTGAACCAAGGTGCACAAAGATTATGATTTTATTTAAGGGGCAGGTAAAGAATTAATTTAATAACTTATAATGGGATTATGATGATTGATATTACCATGAAGTTCAAGATGCCTCATCATTTTTCATTCTGTAAGTTCAGACAGTGAATAGTATGGAAGGTTGTAAATGTATTGGAATAGTCATTCTCAAACTGGCTGTGACTCAGAATCACCTGGGATAACTTGATGAAACAGATTATCCAATTCTACCCCAGACCTCAAGAATGAGAATCTTAAGAGGATGATGATACTGGAATCTGTATATTTAACAAGGTTCCCAGATAGTGTCAGTTCAGTTCCAATGGCTCTAGAAAGTGTCCTATATTATGCCTCTTTCTGAGTAAAAGCAGTGAAGAAATTTATGATTTATAATGACAGATATAAAACTATGAAAATAATTTAGTATTGTTTCTACATTTGTTCATATTAAACTACTTTAAATTTTTTCTCACGTAAGATATGTGTCCCAGCTTATGGATTAAGAGCATGCTTTTTCCTCAGACCTGGGTTTGAATTCGGGCTCTGACACTTACTAGCTGGGTGACGTTAGATAAGTTATTTTAACCTCTTTGAATCTTGATTTCCTGAGCTATAGCTATAATGTTGTAAGGATTATAAGAGATAGCAAGCACTTAATAAGTGCTTATATGTAATTAAAGAGAGCTTAAAATAAAATAAATATTAACCTTTACTCACCATTGAACACTTCGTTAAATTCCCCTGGGGGTGCATGAGTGATGAATTTAGCAGCTATGCGTACCTAAAGAGAAATAAAATTTACAATAAGAGAATAATGAAGAATAACATAAAAGGAGAAGAAATTAACAGATTACAAAATTTTCATCACATCACATGAAATAAAATTTCCTGTTTAAACCTTTACTGTTTAGGAGCCTTCAGTTTTCTTTTCACAAAACATCCCAAAGCTTTCATATCAATACAGGTTTGTACTGATTTGGGGGATAAATGTGCTGCTTTGATTAACTTTGACTTTTTCTTTTAAAAAAGCTGAATAATCAGTTCTTGGCCAAAATATACAACAATCACAAAAAGAGAAAGCTATGATCCTATTTCACTTCTGAACATTTAAGCAAAACGAAACAAAATATTAGCAAATTGGTAGTATACCAATTTGTGTTTACAGTGTTTATTCCAATGCAAGGATGATTCAGTACTAATAAATCAATGTAACCTGCAAATTAAAGGAGAAAATCTTGTGATCATCTTAACTCATGCTGGAAAAAAGACAATTCAACACCCATTCAAATATCATAAAACAACAACAAAACTACTAGTTTTTGGTAGGAATAGAATAAATTCCCTCAACTTGATAAAGCGTTATCTACCAAAATTCTACAGCATATCTAGTACCAGTGAAACATAAGCAGTGTCACTAATTTTAAAAGCAAGACAAAGATGGGGCTGGGCCAGTGGCGCAGCAGTTAAGTTGGGCACTCTGTTTCTGTGGCCTGGGGTTCGCTGGTACATCAAGCCATGCTGTGATGGGTGTCCCACATATAAAATACAGGAAGACAGGCACAGATGCTAGCTCAGGGCCAATCTTTCTCAGCAAAAAGAGGATTGGCGAAAAAACAAAGAAAGATTAGGGGAAAAAAAGGGCTGACCCTGTGGCCGAGTGGTTAAGTTCACAGCAGAACCAGAAGGAACCTACAACTAGGATATACAACTGCGTACTGGGGGGCTTTGGGGAGAAGAAGGGGAAAAAAAAAAGATAAAAAATTTTAAAAAAGAGCATTGGCGGGGGATGTTAGCTTAGGGCTAATCTGCCTAAAAAAAAAAAAAAAACCAACAGAAAAGCTGGCAGGACAAAGATGACTTATCGCTGAAGCTATTCAACACTGTTCCACAGGTCCTAAAGAACGCTATGGAAAATATTTCTTCTGTTACTCATTCTGATTCCCTCTCCTGCCCCCTACGGCCATTCTACTTTTCTGGATCTCCTATACAGATGGATGCTGAAATGTTAGGATCTAAACTGTGTATCTCATTTTTTCTCCTATATTTTATCTTTTTTTTCATTCTATGTTTTGTGTGAGAATTCCTCAGTTCCAATTTTCAATTCACTAATATGTTCTTCAGCTATGCCCATTTTGCTATTCAGTTATTTTAACTGTTCTATCTTTAATTTCTTAGACTTTTATTTCTTTTTTGTACATGCAATAATCTCTCAAGTCTCCTTGAGGATATTAACTATACTTATTTTAAAGTCTTGTTCTTTTGACCATTTTCTAAGAATTTAGATCTACTGTTTGTTGAATTTGGTGCTTCTCTTTCCTGGTACCAGTTTTGCACAAATGTTTGGTGCTCCTCTTTGAATTTAATTTAGCTTGCCTGCTCTGTTTACCTAGAGTGACTGTAGGAGAGGGACTTGCTGTTGCTGCTGAGGGGGTGTGAGCAGATTATCTTCTGAGAGAGCCTCCTAAGGGCCACAGGCTACCTGGGGCACTGCGCTAGTTACCTCTGCTCCCAGTGCTCATTCTCAATGCTATATTCTGAGGACAAACACTATTTGTCTGCAGCTTAGCCCAAATGGGAGAGAAGGGAGGAGCCAACTGGTCTGGTTAGCTTAGAAAACAATTCCCCAATTAATCTACTCCAAGATTGTTCTGAGTCCTTTTCTTCTTGCTCCTTAAATTGAGCTCCTCCAGAAAGGCTCCTACTTCCATGACAGTTTTCAATGTATATTGGGCTATTGTTTCCTCTGATCTTATTTTTTTTAATGTATTTGAACCATTCTGCTTCCTCTCTATCAAGAATGGCGCAAAAAATTTTGGTCCACTGATGGCACACTCACTTTTTAAACTGTCACTAATTTATTTCTCTTTCTATTCTATTTTTTCCTACTTTTTCATTTTAAAAGGCTTGGAATAAATGTGACGTAAAACCATGTGCTCAGTCTGCCATGTAAATTAATCTCATCTCTCATCAAGTAAAATGTGAAAGACAAAGAACGTACAAACCTATTTAAAAGAAAAAACAATTTGGAATATCATTTGGCAGTACGTATATATACGTAATAGTAATGTTAGCAATAATAGGACTGATCTCAAATGGGCCTACCAGTATAACTTTAACATACTGAGAGCAAAGATGTTGAAAATTCCCTAATATTTGATGTGATGAGTATGATGTGATGTGATTTAACTCACTGATGAGGGGCAAAGAGGAACATGGTATATCTAACAATAAACTGAGCCCTACTTTCCAGATAGGCATCCTCTGTTGAGTTTTCAATTCCTTCAAACTATTTTAAGTTCTTGTTGACCCAATCAAATTAAGATTACCATCAAAGTCAAAACATTCTTAAGTAGAAAAAAAGAGAGACTTTCGAAAGTCATCATTATTTTTTTTTTTAGGGATTTTATTTTTCCTTTTTCTCCCTAAAGCCCCTGCTACATAGCTGTGTATTTTTAGTTGTGGGTCCTTCCAGTTGTGGCATGTGGGATGCCGCCTCAGCATGGCTCGATGAGTGGTGCCACATCGGTGCCCAGGATCCGAACCCGTGAAACCCTGCGCCGCTCAAGTGGAGCACACGAACCCAACCACTAGGCTACGGGGCCAGGCCCTCAAAAGACTTTTGAAAATAAAACTGGGACTGAGAAGAAAATTAGATAAAGACAGAAATAATTTTACAACTTCAGTATCCTTAGAATAAAAGAAAAGCTGCTCCATGGCCAAACATCTTTTCAGTCAAGAAAGGCCTACTAATTGATGGAGTTAGTAAAATGGAAAACCTGGATTCTAATTACTGGCTCTGCTGGTCCATTATCTAACTAGATTTGTGATTCTGGAAACATTACTAACCTTTTTTAGTCCTGAGTTTCCTCATTATAATCCAATTCCTAAAAGAGATTAAAAGATCTGCAAAATTTCTTTCAGTCATAAAATTCTACATGGCTTTTTAAGACTTAGAATACAAAAAGTTTGAGAACCCTGCCACGAAGGGTAATACAGATAACATTATTTTTCTGGGATCAAAACTGGTGAAGATTAAGAGGAAATACTCCATAAAGCTCTTTTTTTTGGGGGGTGGGGGGAGATTAGCCCTGAGCTAACTGCTGCCAATCCTCCTTTTGTTGCTGAGGAAGACTGGCCCTGAGCTAACATCTGTGCCCATCTTCCTCTACTTTATATGTGGGACGCCTATATGCGTGCCTAGCAGTGCCATGTCTGCACCCGAGATCCGAACTGCCAAACCCTGGGCTGCCAAGAAGCAGAACGTGTGCACTTAACCACTGCACCACCAGGCCACACCTCCATAAAGCTCTTATATTAACTGAGCAACAACAGTAAAAAGGGTTCTAATTAGGAGGTAAGAAATGCTGCTCAACTCATGAAAATTATATCACACAGGACTAACAGTTCCAATATGGATTTCAAACTGTGTATATTTGCCTTGGCATGTACACTTAATCATATTTCTATACTTGTCAACTGTTAGTGTTAATCACTTAAGAAATTAGTAAACCTATTTTGAATAGCAAACCTGTTTTTTTTTTAGTCTATTTGTGGCAAATCTGCTGAGCAGCTATAGTATATCCCACTTTCTGTCAAGGTGCATTTCCCATAATCCTCACATAATTGTGAAACTCCCTTTAGTCAAGCAAATTTAAGTGTATATAGTTCAAAACTATATTCATACACCACCAAAAAACTATCTTCCTTAAAAAAAAGCCACAGTCATATTTTACATACCACTTATGTAACACAACGTTTGAATGTATAACAGTAAAAGTTACCAAACTGAAAATTCAATTCACTAACATTTCTGAAGTTATCCCCAAATTTTCAAAAGTTACAAAATCTGGGGCGAGCCCAGTGGCCGAGTGGTAAAGTTCCACACGTTCTGCTTTGGTCAACCAGGTTTGTGGGTTTGGATCCTGGGCACAGACCTACTCCACACTTCAGCCATGCTATGGAAGCACCCCACATACAAAATAGAGGAAGACTGGAACGGATGTTAGCTCAGGGCAAATCTTTCTCAACAAAAGAAAAAAAAGTTACAAAATCTGATGGAATTGACATAATTGAAAGAACAGTCATTCGGATAATGGGTGAACTGACACAGCATATAAAAAAGTAATAGTTCATCCATTCAGCAAACATTTACTAAGCACCCATAAAGAGAAATATCAGCAAATAAAGATGAAATACTGACTAATATATTGTCACTGTCCTCAAGGACCTGACACTTAGATAGTAACACAGCAAGCAACTATTAAAAAGCACAGTGGGCCACAAAGGAAGGTGCAGTCAACTCTACATTTGCCTAAGGAGGGAGTGGGGTGGCCTTCAAAGGCAGTGATGTTTGAGCTGGATTGGAAGATGAGTAGATACCAAGGAGGGCATTCCAGGCAGAGGTAACAATATGTACAAACTAAGACAACATGGCACAACAAACTGAATGTAGATATTAAAAAGATCGGTGAAATGTAAAACAATGCTACTTTCTCTGCTAATTCTTTCTGTGTTTTGGAAAATAAAGGGTTTTTTCCTTTAAACAAAATATTAATCACTTATGTTAACCTGCAATAGATTTATTACAGTATTTTTAAATGAATTGTTTTAAAAATCTCTCAGTTTTTATATCTAATACAATAGATTTAAGCCACATAAATAAAAACTCAATTTCTAAGAGTTTAAGGGGTCCTGAAGGCAAAAAAATTTGAGAGGTGCTCTTTTGACATGGGTTGATGTTTGTCATATACTGTGTTAAGTAAAAAAAGTTCACAAAATGACGTATTCCTGTTTTATTTAAAGTACACATATTTAGAAATAGTATAGCTACTAAATTTTAACTGGGACCGTTTTTGGTAGCAGTAATACAAAATATATTTTTCTTCTCTTTTTTGGCATATCTCTGTTCTAAAAGTTGTACAATGAATGTAAATTATTTGTATGAAAAAGAGGATTTTTAAATTTTTTAAAAATCAAAAAAGAAGTATGCCAACATCCTACACCCAATAAATAAACTTTTTTAAAAGATGAAATGGGGGGCTGGCCCCGTGGCCGAGTGGTTAAGTTCGCGTGCTCTGCTGCAGGCGGCCCAATGTTTCGTTGGTTCGAATCCTGGGCATGGACATGGCACTGCTCATCAAACCACGCTGAGGCAGCGTCCCACATGCCACAACTAGAAGGACCCACAACGAAGAATGTGCAACTATGTACCTGGGGGCTTTGGGGAAAAAAAAATCTTTAAAAAAAAAAAAAAACAGATGAAATGGGACATAAACAAAGATAAAGGCTACTGAGGGACACCAAAATTGAAAGAACCAGGTCAAGGAAGCCACAGGTCAAGGAAGCTAAAGGATGGAATAAAGTGAGGTTGTCAAAATGCTAAAGACAACAAGGAAGGCTTTTTAAAGTTATACTTTGCATATGATCATTGACCAAGAGCTTTGCCTTATTCATTTCATATCTGCATAGTGCCTTAGCTTGAAAATATCAGTTGATTAACTGGTTAAATGAGAGGATTATACCAAAAGAGAAAAGTAAACTAAAAGCTTGCTTTCATTTTCTAAAGGAAAAAAAAATGCAGTGTACAAAAGTCAGAGAGGAAGGAACATCAAGTAGTAGTATTTGAATTCAGGTTCAAATGCTGAAAAAACTAAGTGATCCCACTACACTTGAGAATATCAAGAATAGGAGAAATGTCCAATTAAAGAAACCAAAACGTCTCCAAGTTTTTAAATGAAAGTGGGGAGATTTGAAGAGATGTATGCAATGGCAAGGGTGAAATTTTAAATGAGTGGTTAAAAAGAATGCAGTCATCATTAGATACCATCATGGTATCCTAAAACATTGTCATGGTAAGCAAACCCCATGTTATTTTCTGAGTTACAAAAAAGGTGGATTACCTAGTATTAGATAAACATTTGACAGTCTTTACAAACAGACTTTCAAGTGTTAAGTTGATTTTATAACAATACCATAAAAATACCTTGGGGTAGTAGTAGAAATCATAATGAACATTTACACAGTCACTATAAAATCTAAAGTCAGCTCCATGGTCTCCAAGGCCCTTCACTACTTGGTACCCACTCTCCCATCTCCCCATCTCTTACTGTGTAGCTTCTAGACCTACAGCTACACTCCTGCCCCAAGGCTATTGCATTTTTTGTTCCTTTTGCCAGAAATGCTATCCTATCAGAGAGTTTACTTCCCTCTTCATTCAAGTCTCTGTTCAAATGTCACCTACTAAAGTACTCTTCTCTGACTTCCTGACTCCTATAAATTAGCTACTGTACCCTCGGCATCCTTCACAATTCTAGCTCCTTCACCTGCTTTATCTTTCTTCAAGGAACTTGCCACCACTGAACAGATACTTATGTTTACTGCTCAAAACTCCAAAAAGAATTCCAAGAGCACAGAGCAGAGTTCAGCAAACTGCTAATGTAAAAGGCCAGATTGTGAATATTTTAGGGCTGTGTAAATGTGTGTGTAAATATTTAGTGTACACACTTACAATGTGTATAATATGGTTTATGTATACACATACCTATACTACATTATGAAAGCATTACCCGTTGAGTTAATTAACACATTATTTTGGATGCTTAAATATGTATTTTATGCAATATTTTATGAAATATTACTCTTCTTTTGATTTTTTCCAGTCATTCAACAAACATTAGCTTGTAGGCTATATAAAAACAGGCAGTGGACCAGGTTTGCCAAGCCCTGGCACAGAGCATAAGAACTCATTTTGTTTGTTCACCGCTGTATACCTAAGACTGAGACCTAGCACACGCTAGGAATGTAAATAAATGAATATTATTTTATTGTTTACAAAACTGTCACACTCTGTCTCTCTTTTGATCTTAAAACAGCTTGTTAAAATAGGCAGGGAAGAGACTATTACCCTCATTATAAATGAGGGAATAGGTTCAGAGAGTATAAGTGCTTGGTCCAAGGTCATGTCCCTGTACAGGGGTGGAGCTAGAACTAGACAGTCTACTGTGCAGTAGTAACAGGTAATAAAATTCAGGAGGATGGGGCCAAGTGGTTAAAGTTTCATGCATGCTCTGCTTTGGTGGCTCAGGGTTCATGGGTTGGGATTCTGGGTTTGGATCCCTGGTGTGGACCTACTCCACTCATCAGCCATGCTGTGGAGGCATCCCACATACAAAGTAAAGGAAGATTGGCACAGGCTCAGGGCTAATCTTCCTCAGGGTGAATCTTCCTCACCAAAAAAATAAACAAATAAATAAACAAAAATTGTGGTGTCACATGAACTTGGCCTTGTACTTTTAGAAATTTTTTTAAACCAAGAATTGAGTCAAAACTTTGCTTGTGAAAGCTGCAGTTGCCACCAAGTTGGGACAGATAAATAAAAAGATAAAAAATAACTTTAAAAGTCAAAATCTTATCATCCAGCTTCAAAACTGGATCAAAACTAATAAGATGAAATTTAACAGAGATAAACAAGATCACTGGCACAAGCAAAAGGGGAAAGAGAAATGGCTAAACAGCTAGTGACTGCAAAAATGTTTTTGCTGCATTACAAATGATGGATGAAATCTCAATAATAGGGATTTAGTCAATCATTCTCTAGATTGGAGTGGGAAAAGAAAGCTGAAAGCAGGTATACCCCACAGAGGTGAGGCATGTCATCTCCTGCCTAACTGAGAACAACTGATAGGGAGATTTTAGTTGGAAAAAAACTTCGTTGATGCTTTAAAAAAAGTGTCCCTTTTCCATAAAATAACAGTTTCACTGTACACAGTAGTCATCTGATAGTATGTGCACTAACGGGTATAACTCCATGTATATTTTAATTAATTAATTAATTTTTTGGTGAGGAAGATTGGCCCTGAGCGAACATCCATGCCAATCCTCCCCTATTTTATATGTGGGACACCTTCACAGCATGGCTTGATGAGTGGTGTGTAGGTCCATGCCTGGGATCCAAACCTTTGAACTCCGAGCTGCAGAAGCGGAGCATGCAAACATAATCACTATGCCACTGGGCCAGACCTTCCATGTACATTTTAAAGGGAGAGTAGCTCAAGCCTTATACATAATTCCACTCCTTCATATATTTAAATATTCCAATAATGTTAATTTCATGGAATGCATTGTATTATGTTTCTAACCAACCTAAAAAAGGGAATTTAAAATCTGTAAGTATCAATGAAAGAGAAGTTTTCCTATATTTCAGTTTCTTCCCGTTCTCCTTCTCTCACCTCTCCAAAAGGGGAAACAAAAATATCCCATCTTTGCAAGATTCAGAATTTCATTTTTACATTACTAATACCTGTAATGAAAGTTTAAAAATCAAACTGAGAAAGTAATATATCCCATTGCTCCTCAGAAACTATTTAATTTTGTTAATTTTCACATACCAGATTTTAGTAAGAAACTTTAGAAAACGAATTAGAAAAAGAAATCTACAAAATTTATAAAGCTCAAGTTTTCAGCTCACTAAATAATCTTTTACTAACAGACTCCACACATTTCAACGTTATATCTATTCATAACTAGCTTCTGAAATGATTTCCTTGACAATCACATACAAAAGTATTCCAAATTGAGTATATTTAACAACTGTAGCTCTTTGTCAATATCAGGTGGGTATTCTAGACAGGCAAGGAAGAAATCTTTCACTAGATAATATCCACATTCCACTTTATCAGCAAGGCCCAGGTCAGTTTATACTCCTCAAATTTTGTATACTTCAGGAGTCAAATGTCTGCCAGCATGTTTCTTGGGTGTCTACAAAAATCTTTACCTCCCCCATTAGTTTCTGAGTGCATAAAAGACTGCTTCTGAGCCTTGACTTGCACTGTCCTCGAAAGTTGTGCATCTCTCCTCACCTAAATCTTAGTCTATCTAAACAAGGATTAAATCCCTCCTATCTTTTAAGGTTGGTTTCTCCTTTCTTTCCAAGAACTATTCCCCAGTACTTAAGAGTTTCAAGAATCTACTGTCCTTCTACCATACTTTGAACATTTATCACAGCACCTGAAATATAACTGCTGTTGATAATTAGTTCTATAGATACCATTCTGTCCCCAAAGACTATCAAGTTTTCTTTGGGTAAAATGCCTTGCTTTCCTTTTCTGTACTACACAGGGTCTAGCAAAGTAAATGGCACATGACAGGCAATTAGCAAATATTTACAAAATCTCTTAAATAAAGTGACACTAAGGAAGTGTTCTTAGTTTTTAAGATTATGAGGTACTATGGCAAAATGGAAAGATATAGGTTCTAGAGTTGGACTGACCCGGATTTGAATTTCAGCCTCTTAATCTCTTTGAATCACATCCTCTCCCTAAAGAGGGATAGTATCTACTTCTTAGAATTGTTTTGAATAGATTAAATAAGATAATATATGTCAAGTCTTTAGCAGAATATTTAAAATATAATAGGCAGGCTTAATACACGTCAGCTACCATTAACTGGTCACAGAAAGACAACTGCTGCTTTAAATTATTAAACTGAACAAAGTCTTCAAATTACTGAGAAAATAATTCTTTTCCAGAAATTCTTTGGGTCCTAACTACCTTATATTCTCCATCATTACAATCTTTACCAGTAAGCATAAAGAGCAGCAACTTTTTTGCTGACCAAAACAAAGTTTTCCAAAATGTCTCTGCTCCACTTCCCTTTAAACACATCTTTCAAAGTTTACTTATGTTTTCAACTAGGTTAAACTTCAAAAAGGAATAGTAATAAATTGTACTTTTGTAAATACTTATTTTACTTATTTTTATTCTACATCATTCCAGAAGTATTCAAGGATAAATAGTTGCGTTTCTCCTCCTAAAAGAGCTATACCTTATTCTTATCCTGGTGAGAAAGTTAAGTTCTATTTGCATAGAATTCAACACTATTTCCTAAGGGAGTTTTTTCTATTTGAAGATATTTAGGATATTATTATTTTTTATTTTAAGACTTTATTTTCTTTAAGATCAGTTTTAGGTTCACAGCAAAATTGAGAGGAACATACAATCATTTCCCATACACTCCCTGGACCCCCATGTGCATAGCCTCCCACATTATTAACATCCTCACCAAAGTAGTATATTTATTACAATCTATGAACCCACACTGACACATCATTATCACCCAAAGCCTACAGTTTACATCAAGGTTCACTCTTTGTATTGTACATTTCTATGGATTTGGAAAAACGTATGACATGTATCTACCATTATAGTAACATAGAGTGTCTTCACTGCTCTAAAAATCCTCTGTGCTCTGCTTATTCATCCCTCTCCCTCTAGGACATTATTCTGAAAAGAGGAAAGAAAATAACTTTTTAAAAAACACACGTTGCTTCAACATGGTTCATTGTTTTCAGTCTGGTTCTAAGGTTTTCAGTATACCAACAATAAATTGTCTGGGGCAATGATTTAATAGGTGTAAGTTCCAAGCTGCTGAGATGCATATATTTCAGTATCAAACTAGCTCTAGAATTCCAGTTTCAGTGTCTTTATCAAATAAGCAAAACCCGTGTTGGCTGAGGTTCTCAGAGGCTAGTGAGAATTTATTTTGGGGCTGTAATTCTGGAAAAAAATATATTCTCAATGATCTCCAGGACCAAACGGAATACCGGTTTCACCAAATAAAATTTACTGTTACTTACGTTTTTTTAAATTTCAAATAAGCTAAATATTACTTTCCCAGTTTAAACTTGGAGACACTATAAAGACTGAGAATGCACTTAGAAACAAAACTTTAGAGGTATATAGTTTATTTTGATTTAACATTATTATCAATAAGGGCTAAGGCTTAAAAAGCATAAAAATATGTCTCAAATTAGGATCAACATTATGAAAAATACATGGTGACACTTTCAAATAATTTGCTTTATGTTTACTCTTTTAAAAGCCATTTTAATACCACAACTAGAAGGACCTGCAACTAAGATATACAACTACGTATGGGAGGGGGTAGGGGGGCAGGGATTTGGGGAGATAAAGCAGGAAAAAAAAAAAAAAAGATTGGCAACAGTTGTTAGCTCAGGTGTCAATCTTTTAGGGGAAAAAAGCCATTTTAAATAGTTCTTAGAAACCCTTTTCTCTATTATAACCAATTACAAGTTTTGTCAAATACAGACAAATAGGTAGGGAAGGCAGGCAAGTTTTTTAAATTTTTTTTTTAGGAAGATTAGCCCTGAGCTAACTGTTGCCAATCCTCCTCTTTTTGCTGAGGAAGACTAGTCCTGAGCTAACATCCATGCCCATCTTTCTCTATTTTATATGTCAGATGCCTGCCACAGCACGGCTTTTGCCAAGCAGTGCCATGTCCACACCTGGGATCCAAACCGGCGAACCCTGGGCTGCCGAGAAGCGGAACGTGCAAACTTAACTGCTGCGCTACCAGGCCAGCCCCAGCAAGTTTGTTTTAAGGAGAGCAATTTCATTTTTAAAAATTCTACCAACGCTTAAGGAATATTGCTTGAAGATTTATGAAACTAATTAACACACACAGAGTGCCAAAGACTCTCTCCTCGACCAAACTTTAGTCAGGCTCCTCCGAGTCCTCTTCTCAACTAGGCTTTGTTCTTGGTTCCATCCTGTCTACAGCCTGCCTAGCCCAGTCTTAAGGACCCTGTCAAGTTTAGTGAGAATTTCCCTACTCTTGATATCTGATTACCCTTGATAACTAATCAAGTTCCTCATCTCCCACCTTTGATGTATAAGTCCTCAATGTACCTTTAGCAAGAATCCCGTTAGGTCAGTTTAGCAAGAATCTCTCTACCCTTGATGTCTCCTCTGAGTAGTTTTTCATCTACTGACCCCTCACTCTGCTTACTGGCTAAAAATCCCCAGAGGTCTCCTTTATTTGGAGCTGAACTCTTCTCTCTCCTCTAAAGCAAAAGTACTGAATAAAGTCTTCTTATCGTTTTAACAAGTGTCAGAAAAGTTTTTTCTTTAACAGAGAAAAGTTTTTTCTTTCTTTCATCAGTGTATTTTTTGCGATTTGGTATAATGGTATACAAAAACAACATACTTAAGCATAAAATTTACAACATACAAAAAAGAACCAAAAAAAAAGCTCCCATTTTATTTTCTAGTTATCTCTCCCAACCATTCCCTTTTAATTTACAACTTCTCTATGAACCAAGTTAAAAGAAAATCCTTCCTTAGTTCTCATTCTGGACTCTCTTAATATAAGACACACAAAATGCTGATAAAAAGATTTCTAAGTATACATTTTAAGTGTTCATTTAGAAGTTCAAAGTAAGTGGTAAGCCTTAAGTCATCAACTATTAAACAGAAAAATTTTAAGTACTGGCTCAATCTCAGTGAAGATTAAAAAAGTTGTCTTATCTTAAACGAAAAATAGCATTTCTATACATATGGAAGGAGGGAAAGGACCTCACTTGGTTTAATTAGAGGATCTGCCTAAATGTCTAGATGAAGAACACAGAAGTAAAAAAATCTGAGATACAATGTTTTAATGAGTTAGAAAAGAAGATAAAAATGAATGAAAAGATCATATAAGCAACTTACTGCTTAGGAGATTGAATGTGTTAAAATACACAAACTCTCATCTCCTACCTTAGGTGACTGGGCAGACAGGTAAAGGGTTTCAAGTGGCCACATACAATGAGTATTGTTTTGGAAATAGGACCAAATTAAGAAATTAGGGGAAAATCCACACCAAACACCGTTAGATTCAGGTGCCAGAGAGCAATGATGCAAATGCCAAGTTCAAAAGGGTAGAGTTCAGCAGTGAGAGCCCATGCCGGCTAGAAACAGAGCAGTGGGAAACAAGTATTTTGCTTTTAAGCTCTGGTGCATATCTGACATGTTATGGTATTCTAACTTAAAGGTGTATCTTTTTACCAATTTTATTTTTTCTTCAAAATCATTGGGAGTCAGAACTGGTTTCAGATGCCAGGTTTAGCACTTAATTGCTTGGGTCTTAGTTTCTTCATTTGTGAGTAAAATATCTGTTTGCATCTAGGACTGTTTTAAGAATCCAATGAGGTAACTAACACGAGACGAACTTAGACATAGCAGATACTTAACTTTCTTTCTCTAAGCAAATGCCTAGATGTTACTGAATTTTGAGTAACGTATCTTCTCTAAAAGCTCAGATCTTTGTATTTACCAATTTGTTCATTCATTCAAAACAAAACAAAAAATACATTATTGGGTCCCAGGCACTGAGTACTAAAGATAAAGACAAAAAGGAGAATAGTGAAAGAAGTAAGCCAAGAAATTCCAACAAAGCCTTTTTGCCTTAAGCCTGCAGTTCTGAATGTCAGCCATATACTAGAACCACCTAGGGACCTTTAAAATTACTGATGCCTGGGTTCCACCCACAGAGATTCTGATGTAACAGATCTGGGATAGGGCTTGGGCATCAGGATTTTTAAATGCTTCCTCAGATGATTCCAATGTGCTGCCAAGGCTGAGAACCCCTACCTGAAGCTGATATTAAGTGCAAATCAATATGATGGACACAAATAACATAAGACAAGCATACAGGCAGCATCTTGGCTTTTCAAATCTTTGTATACATTACCACTGATAGCAAAACAATTTATACAAATAATAGCCCTCAATAAAGATGTGTCAATTATTTAAAAATGACTATAATTTAAAGCAGCAAAACTGCCAAATCAGTAGTACAAATAATATAATATATATCATAGAACTTAAGAGGAAGGAGACGGATATGGGTTGGGTTGGTGAAAGCCAGCTACAAGGAAGGGGAAGGTGGGATCTAAACTGGACTCTACCAAGTGCTTTAGACAGTAGGGGGGAAAAGAGGGAGGGCATTACAAATGAGGAGATGGAAAGAATGAAAAAAAGGTGGGGAAAAAACAGCCTTTTCTAAGCCGACCAGTTAGAAGATTTATTTGGAGATAATAAAAGAGAAGGGCAGAGTAAGATAAGATGAGTCAGATGGCAGTAGTTATGCTAATATCAAGTCTGGTTTTACTCTACAGGTAATGGAGAACTGCTGACGCTTTCTGAGTGGGAAGCTCCATTAATAAAAATTAATGTTAGTATTACAGAAGTAATGGAGCCATCAACATGGCTTCATAAAACCTGGAAATCAGTCTGTTCTCTAAGAGTTAACTAGGAAATCAAGACAGATGCTATCAAACCAAGAATCATTCACTCATTCATTCAACAAATATCTGAAGGCCTACTATGTGTCAGGTGCTATTCTAGGCTATAGTGATTCAATAGTATATGGTCCTAGTGGAATTTACACTCTAGTGGGTAAAGAGACAATAGATAAGATTAAAAATTAAACTACACGGTATGCTAGCTAGTAATAAATGCTAAGGAGTAAAAAATAAAGCAGGGAAAGAGGTTATGAAATGTTAGGCTTTGGAATTGAATAGGGTGACCAGAGAAGGCCTCACTGAGAAGGTGACTTCTAATTAAATATCTGCAGGAAGTGAGGGATATAGAAGGAAGAGAACTCCAGAGAGCAGAGGAAATGCAAAGATGCTTTAAGTGAGAGTGTGTGGCTCAGAGAGGACCAGGGAAGAAGAGGTAGGAGATGAAGTCAGAGAAGTAAGTGTTAAAGAGGTAAAATCATAGATCATGTAGGGACTTGTAGGCAGGGCAAGAACTTTTATTCTGAAGAAGATGGGAAGCCACTAGAGGATTCTGAGCAGAGGAATGACATTGTTACGACTTACATTTTTTAACCAGATCACTCTGGGTGCTGTGCTGAGGACAGACTGCTGGTAGGGAGGCAACAGCAGGAGGAAGACCAGAGAGAAGGCTAATATGATAATCTGGTTGGGAAATCACAGTGGCTTCTTTCAGAGTGCTTGGAATAAGGATGTGGTGAGAAACAGTCAAATTCTGGGTAAATTCTGAAGGCAGAGCCTACAGGATTTGCTAATGGACCATAAGCAGATTGTGAGAGAAACAGGAATCAAAGATGACACTAAATTTTTTGGCCTGAGCAACTAAAGAATGAAGATGTCATTAACCAAGAAGGGAAAGACTGCAGGAGAAGCTGTCATATGCAAATTTTTGATACATAAGGGCTTCCTTTCAGTCCTGTAAAATCTGCCTAGAGAAAGGATGTCCACTGCTGTTAAAAGTTAGAGGGTGCCCTACCCAAAGACCTGATGTGGTTTTGGTATTGGGTATATATCCCTACTATGGAGGAAAATGCCATGATAATGTTAGACTGCATGGTTAACTTCCCTGGTTCTGACTCTACATTTAAACTGCGAAAAGATTATAATTTGATTTCCCATGTGCCTGACCTACCTGCAAAAGAATCTTATCCTTTCTGTATTTATTAAATTAGTTGTTATTCTCCTTTTCTACATTATTTTCATCAGGCTACCTAATGTGAGTTTGTCCCTGAGAGATCTGGTCTAAATATCCTGATGAATCAAGCTTCTGAGCTTAACAGGCAGAGGAATAAGATTTAGATAGTGATTCTCAAGCTGCACAATAATTATTGGGAAGCTTATTAACAATAAAAATAGATTCCTGAGCACTGGTCCCCCCAAATTCTGATTCAGTTGGTCTAGTACAGAACCCAGAAATCTGCTTTTGAAAGAAACACAGGTGATTTTACTGTAGGCAGTAACATTCTAAGGTACTGTCATACCCTAAGGTTCCCAAGAAGACAGACAGTGTCCTTGCCCTTGTCATGAGGACTTTCATGATCTTTAAACTCCTCAAGTCATGTTTCGCAACACCTTGAGTTTATAACATTTTAAATACTAGAATTCTTAGTAGCATACTTGAAGTAAAGAAGCTCAAAAGAGCACTCAGTTAATTTAGCAGTAATTATAATGCAGTCACGACCAGAGAACATCAATGTTTCAGTGTCTACAGAAGCATCCATGTTACTATGTCATTAAACTTGACTGCTCTTTAGGGCTGTGCCATTATTTCAGTAAAATTGTTTGCTATCTTAACTCACTACCTACCATCTCCTCAAAGGAATCAAAGTGGGTAGGAGCACAGGTCTGGAAGTAGACTGTCAGCATTGTATCTGCTCTACTAATACTAGTTCTGGACACTTGGCCATATTTTTTTAACCTCAAATATGCCTGTTCACTCAACTGTAAAATGGAGATGACATAAGTATCTATCCTGTGGGGATGTTTTGAGATGAATACATGTTAATACATAAAGTATCTTGTACATAACAAGCACTTAGGTGTTACCTAGATGCAAAACCAAGAATTCACAAGGCAAAGTTCTCTCATGTTCCAATACACCCACAACCTTTCTTTGGTGTAGTTTGGCACTATGCTGTCTTCTTATTTATAAGTTATACTGTGACCTACAATGCATCATATGATCCATTCAACCAAACATTCCATCTCATAGACACTGCCTTAACAATATGTATGTACAGTTATAGTAAAGATAAATTTTATAAACCACTCAAAATTTAGTACTGTGAAGGAACTGTGGGAAATTAGTGAAAATGTGCAAAGAAAGGAGAGGCTGGAGGCAAAGAGAACAATTAATGCTGTTAAAAAAATAATTCAAGCATAAGAAAAGGTCCTGAATAAAGACAATGGTAGAAGGAATGTGGATAGGTTAGACATATTGTTAAGTGAAAAGTCTACCTGTTTGTACATTCATAGAACAGAAAAGATACAAAAGAAACTGGTAATATTGGCTGCCTCTCAAGGGAACTGGGTGGCTGGAAAACAGGGGTGGAAGGGGACTTTTTACTCATGTCCTTTCCTATCATTTTAATTTTAAGCATGTGATTATGGTTCCTATATACCTAAAACAATTTTTTAAAAAAAGAAATGGAACTGGAGGAACAGAATCTAATGACAGGAAGGAAGAATTTACAGGACCGGAATACTAATCGAACACAAGATGAGAGGCTAAGGGCGAAAAACATGATGCCAACGTTGTGAGCCTGTGTGACTAAAAGAGCAAGACGGTGGGATGAAAAGAAATGCAGAGGTTAGCAGGAGGTTCTGATAAAGGGAGAAGGGAAAATAACAGTAAGTGTATATGAAAATTATCACCTAGTTCAGAAATCCCCAAGTAGTCAAACTGTCTTCAGTATCATGACTAATTTCCCCTATTCAGGATTTTTATTTTCAGAAGCTGATCCATATAAGGACTTTTAACTTTTTTTTTTTTGCAAGAAGATAAGTGTGTGCACTGACGAGACAAAAGAGCAAACGATACCTGATCCTATAGTGTGCGTTTTTCTGAGCTTTAAAGGAGAAGACTTTCCGTAGATGAAGTAAATACTTTCATAAAAGGTTTTGCAAGGCTCGGAGTATATATACATAGTCATTCTGGTAAGTATAAGGCTTTGCAGCTTTATGAGATTTCCTAGGAAGATGCTTCCAAGGTGGGTAGAATGTTCCCAGCAGTGGTACAACAGAGCACCAGTAACGGCAGCAAATGCTCAGGCACGATGGATGCCCACAGAGCCACTCAGAGTGTGGACACATTCCTGAACACAAGAAATACCTAGAGATTACTGAAATAATTGGGGGGATGAGGGAGCACGAGCTGGGGAAATAGGAGAAAGAATAAAGCTGTGACTGATTGCTCTCTTTCACACAATAGGTTGTGCCTACACTATGTATACCTGGTGCTATGCTAGGCACTAGATAAAAAGACATGGTTTCAGTTAGCAAGGAATTCAGTTTCGTTATCAGAACAAATGTGTAAAAGCAGACAATGACAGCGACTCCTGGAACATTTTAATGTTTCAATTTTTAAAACAGAGGTTTTTTGCTTTTTTTTTTTTTTTACTAAAGTTCAAAAAAGTACATTAAACTTTTTTTTTTGATCCAATTCCCCTTACCTCCCCATTTTAGAAGAAAACTGAGGGCCACAGAGGTAAGAGATTTTTCCAAAATCATACTGGTGACTAAAAGCACAGTAAGGAGAGGCCAAATCTCCTGACACTCAGAATCACTCTCTCCCACTACATCACAATACCTCATTTATAATTCATTAAATAGATGACTCTACTCTATTTTTTTCATTCATGGTTACATGAAAAAAACTGTAATAAAAAAAGCATAGCTTCTGAATCAGACCAACCTGGGCTCTGAATTTTCTAACAAATTACACTGTTTTGCTTAGCATTAAGGCTGGTCTTAATAAAATAGCTAGATGTTCTAGAAGAAATGATAATAAACCTACACTCTTAACCAAAGATTGGCAGCTGAGTTCGCACCTGCTTAGGCTTTAGGCTCCTTCCAAGGATATTGTAACAGATTATATGAATACTACTTGGCAAAGCTAATTAAAAAGAAGGGAAGATAAAAGAATGGCAGTATTGATACCAATCGAAGACTTGTTAGAAAATACCCCCATGGCAAACAAGCTTTAGAGTTTACGTCATTCTAAATTAAGGAAGTAATATATAATCAAGGAAATCCAGTTTTAAAGTATAAATATTTTTCATGAACTCTAACAGAACCCTCAAATTTCTACATCTATTTACAATTATTTTCCACATCTCTCCTAACTAATTTTGATAAACCTGTTTCTCAAACAGTGCCTTAAACATGACACACATCATTGTGTAAACTTAAAGCATACAGGTCCATTTCTCATTTACGGCATTTTGAAGTATTACATAAATATTCTACTAGTTAGGCTGAAGGGAAAAATATGCTAATTATACTTTTTTTCAGCCCTAAAATTCTCTCTGGATTTATGTTTTAAAAATGCTGAGGGGCTGGCCCCATGGCCAAGTGGTTGGGTTTGTGCTCTGCTTCGGCAGCCCAGGGTTTCGCTGGGTGGAATCCTGGGCGTGGACATGGCACCACTCATCAGGCCACGTTGAGGCAGTGTCCCACATACCACAACTAGAAGGACCCAGAACTAAAATATACAACTATGTACCGGGGGGCTTTGGGGAGAAAAAGGAAAAATAAAATCTTAAAAAAAAAAAAAACGCTGAATCATGAAATAAAGGAAACACAAGGTGCAAAGAACCCAAACAAGCAGTTCATCTCATATTTCAAATTTCCTAACTATGGTATCTTGTCATTTTGGTCTTGTTAAGTATTTCCAACCAAGTAACTGAGGAGTCAAAGTACCTAGAGGAGTAGAGCTCATTCTCAGAAACCGAACTCGAGGATAAGACTAAAAGCATTTATTTCTGCAAGTTATCACACTTTCAACTTCCTGTTTTATTTAGGCAGTTCATCATGACCATTTCAGGTAACAATGCAGAAGTTAACAAACCCAACTTCCTCTTTATAAAGTGATAAAAACTTCAGCAGTTAGTTATGAGCATGGTTGATCTTACCAGCTTTTACAGAAATACTTGCAAGGAAATCAAAGACCATCACACCAAATTCAACTCTGGGTTCACTGCTTTCAGAAAATGTTACAAAGATAAAAAGGAGTACTAAACTATATTCAGAATCACGACAGAGACACCTTAAAAAAATAAATAAATCAAATGCAGTTGAGTCTTACCTAAAAAGAGAGAAAAAAAGGAAACTAGAGTTCCCTCAAGGAAGAATCAATAGAAACTAAGGCTTAAAATACCTTGTATTAGTGTCTTGGTTGTGAAAGTTTTATAGCACAAGAATCTCATTTAAGGGTCACATTGCTTATGAATACTAAAATATTCACATCAAGAAATCTTGCTGGAAAACTACTTTCTCAATTCTTGAATTCAGTTAAAAGGAATCGGGAGCCTGGAGGAAAAGGAGGCAGAGTAGGTAAGAAGTTGAAGGAGAACTAAAGTAATCTTACAAGTCAAAGCCCTTTCTTTTTACTTAGAGATTACAACAGAGAGAGAGATGGGTTTCATCTCTGTCTGGGAATAAGGATCCAACAAAATTTCCGTAATCTCAAATCACATGTATTTATCCTACAAGATTTTTACTGTATCAGATATTCTTAATTATCCACACTAATGAAGACAATGTGGTTAATCTAAAAACTGTTTACTGAATATGAGATTCACCAATATTTTCTTGCAGTCGATTTACCTTACTAATTATGATTTGCCTGCTATGTCATTATTAAAATTAACAAAAGAAGCAGGCTGAGAGACAAGAGGAACCTGGTCACAGATCTGCTGTTATAAAATCAAGACTATTAAGTTATTAATTTAAACACTGTTAAGATCCAAAGACATCTTAATTTGCACTTTGAAATATATACATATTTTCCGAAGTTTAAAGAAAAGGCATTCTAACCTCATGTCAAAGTCAAAAACCCAACAGCACTGGTAATGTATCGCTTGGGCACAATAAACTTCTAAGTTTATTGTTATTTAAATCATTAGTGAATTAGTGTTGTAACAATATTTTTGCTTAAAATAAGTGGACCATCAGCTGAGCTAACAAATGTTTTGTTATCCCACAGTCTTCACCGTAACTTAAGTTCATCTGAATCAAAACTATTTGCCTTAGAATAAGCATTTTATTATAGTTTTCTCTCCAGCATAAGTTCACATGTAAGATGCCTTTTTTGCCCCTAAATCTTATACATCTATGAGAATTTCCAAGGAAGAGAAAATCTAATGCTGAAATGTTGTTCAATGGCTTGTGAGTGTTTAGCACATTCTTCAGCATTTCAAAATGGCATGCCATATTTAGGTATGATGTATCAAATTATCTGGTACAGAGGACTCATGGATCATAAACAGCCCCCTGACACCTCCACCTCTTTTATTAAAAAAAGAAACAGCTCAGATACACTTACAGAGCACTCCAGGGTGCACATTTTGTAACAACCACTGTGGAAACAAAAGGCATAATTCTTGTCCTCTAACGAGTCATCTAGTGAAATCATTCTAATTTCTACAGATCCTAAAATCACCTATTTACCGAAAAGCCTGACAAACTGTTAAGTGTGCAGTCGCCAGAAAAAAAAAATTACTGCATCTAAAGGAGAATACACTTTTGTATTTAAGACACTTTTTAAGAAATAAGGATACAAATTACACACTGGCAAATTCAACTATAATCAGACACCACAGTGGCGCATCAAAGAAGGCACAATGCTTTGTCTAGACTTGAAAGTGTTAACATGAGGTTTATGTGCTATGTAAAGCCTTTCTGGAGTTTTAAAAGAAAATCCGTTGGCTATTCTTGATTTGTTAACAAGACGTCGAAAACTGTTTTTCAAAAATTATCGTAAAGAGGATAGGATGTAAGACGCAGTGGACGGAGGCACCGCGGGGCCGTCTGTACATACAATCAATCAAGGGGGTGCCTACAGGGAAAAGAGTGGTGTTCAAATTCTGAAGCAAATGTCCTGGGGCTTACACGTTTATTACTGTGAATTAGTTCAGCCGATAGCATGTGACAAAAGAGATGGATGTGTGGAGAGGCAGACAACACATGGGGACCTTTCCCTGTCGAGGAGTCGTGACAGCAAAATCACTTCCTGAGGAAGGAGGAGCAAAAGGGAAGTTAAGAGGCCACCCTGACCAGGAAGTGACTCGCCCTAAACTAGCCTCAATCATATCAAAAAATGGGGGATGGGGTGAGCCCCAACAGCTAAAGGCGGGTAAAATAACTGCTTCCTGATACGTCGCGACATCACCATGGCCCCCTCTTAATTACAGAAGAGAGTCCAGTTAGGATTAAAAAGGGAAAGTCTCCTCTCTTGTAGAAAGGCCACTGGATTGTGCCTCAGGCCCCAGAGGAAAAGAGAGTTGAGGAACGGGGAACTGGAGCCACCGTGAGGCAAAGTAAAGCCCCTCAAGAGGGAAGCGTCCCGACTGCGGGGAGCGTATACCAACACGGGCCAGGAAGCTGCTTTCTCCTGGGGATGCTGCCAGGGTTCCCACCGCAGCCGGGCCGGGCCCCTGTTCCCTGTCGCGTGACCAGGTAGGAGAGAGAGGCGGACCCCTTACCTTCTCCTCATCCGACACCCGATCCTCGAAGTCGGCCATCTTGGGCTGCTCTGGCCCAGCCCGGCCCCGGCGCGAGGCAAGCCGGGAAGGAAGCCGAGTGATGGAATCACCGCAGGGGCCGTTGGAAGGACCCGCCCGGAAACGCCGACCGAGAGCGCGCCATGTCAGTTACGGGCGGGGGTGCTGGCTTTGGGCGTCCACGCCTCAGGAAGTCGGCTTTGCCTTAGATGATTTTAAGTCTAGTATCTTTCTCAATGAGTTACATTTATTTCCGCATTCATCTATTGGACGCTGGGAGCGGGTTTTCACTGTTCTTGGCGCATGAGCTCCATCCGACCAAATAGCAGTTGCTACTCCTATAGGTTTTCCCAGTGCCAGTGATCTCCATGGCAGCCGAGTCCAAAGGGCTAAGGGCTGTTCGGCCCCTGGAACGATCGGCGGCTTTTCCAACCCCAGGAATGGGGTGAAAAGTGACCCTCACTCGTAGGGAAGCAAAAACACTTCATTCCGGGTTCACATCTCGGTCCATTTCCTCCGGAATAGGTGCCGCTACCCGCCCCTTCCCGCCCTTCGAAGGAGTGGGTAGCCCCCGTCCTAGCGCGCTCCTCCACCTTCCAAATCCTCTCGGTTCCCCGTTCCCTGGAACGCTCAGCCTTCACAGAGGCCGACTTCAGGTCCGCCACTATCCCAGGATTCCCGACTCCCGGTTTCCTGCCCTCCCCTCCCAGCTGCCGGCGTCTGAGGGAGCGGCAAGATGGCGGACGGTGACGGCTTGGGTGAAGCCGCGGCTGCGGCGGCCTCACCTCTTGCACCTGCTCCCGGCCTGAGCCCGCCGCCGGGCTGGAGGGAGCGGCTGCGGGCCGGGCTGGCGGGGACTGGGGCCTCGCTGTGGTTCGTGGCGGGGCTGGGGCTGCTTTACGCTCTGAGGGTCCCGCTGAGGCTGTGTGAGAATTTGGCAGCGGGTGAGAGGCCCAGACTTCCCCGGGGATGGGCGGCGGGGCCAGGAGAGGTGCCGGGGACAAAGGCCAAAGGGCAGAGATCCTCAGTAGTCACTGGAGGGCGTCGGAGAATGAGTTGGTGGTCCGCGACCAAGTGGGTTCTTGCCTCTTGGGCCGCAACCCCGCAGCTGATTGTCAAATCTGAGCTGCCGCTGCCGGCTCCTCCCTAGAGCTAAGATCCGCCCTCTCTCTTCTGTCCGCGTTTGCCCGAGGAAGAGCCACCTGAGAAACTGCAAGCATCAGGTGGTAGGACAGATGAGAGCAATTTCAGAGTTGGATGCAGAATTTATATACACCCCCTACCGTTGGTAGGATCCCTTAAAAACCGTTCTTTGAGTCTCCCGCCGCTCAGCTGAGAGTACCCGCACCCAGACGACAAAGAGGAGCGCTTCTGTAATTCAAAGATCTAAAAGAAACAAAATGCCTTGATCTTAGCCAACTATTCTCATGTTTTAAAATAGTTCTGTCGAGAAACCGTTTTCATGATATTTTTGTCTGTTCTTTGCTTTAGGCTTTATCTTGAGTAATAAAAGAGAACAGTGCAGGAAGTAAAGAGAAAGAAAGACACGAACAGCAGAGGTTCTTTCCTTAGTTCTTTCTTTCAACATTTATAGAGAGCTTGCTATGTAGCCTGAAGATACAAAGATGTGTAAGAAGTGATGATCCTCGTGGATTCTGCAAATATTGTCCCTTAGGCGCAGCCGAGACTAAGTGGATGAGAGCCAGGGCCTCTTACCCTGTCGTTACAATATTTCAACTCAAGTTCTGAGCGGCAACCTTAGAACAAGATGGAAGTATTTCTGTTGTGTGATGATTGTGAACTATCGGTACTGTGGTTTATTTTTCCGTAGCAAGAAAAGGGCGAATATCTGCTTTTGTATTCTTTGAGATGACATGAAAGACTGTGAGATAATGTTCTGAAATATTTTGGACTTTTTAGCGCATAGGTACTATGTAAATTTGGAGATGACTAACACACTAAAACAGGCTAAATAAATTGGCCTTCCTAGACTGAAAGAGCTAATTCTGTAACAGGTTAATGAAGTGCTTACTAGTGGTTTGTATGCTCAGTGAAATGTTATTAATTGGGTTTATCATTTATTTCTCTACATTATCTAAATACACCATTTAGATGAGAGTAGTTGACTATTATAGATTTTTATTTCTTTCTAAAACCCAAAGTATTTATCAGACAATTATTAGAACTGACGAATCTGGTCCAGGCTTTCAGTCAGTCAGGCCCAGGGAGCTCTCAGTTTGTTGCTGTTGTCTTTGGGCTATTTTGCCTCTCTAGCTGACATACCTCGCACATACATTGTTTGCTGCCCTCTAATTTGAAACACTTGTTTGTATCTCACCAAAATCATTAGGGAGTGGTTTTAAACCTTCTTTGTAACAGGATGTTTATTTAGCTTATCCTTATAGATCTGCAAAGGTTCTTGTCTAAATTATGATTTATGAGTTCTTAGTTTTATTCTCAAAAGTAAGCTAAATTATCAAAATGACATAACTGTCTAACAGATCAACAGTGTAAAATTCTACCCTTACATGTGTGAAGGCATTTTTAAGATATGATACAATGGGAATTTAGAATAGCTTTTTAAAAAATTACAGCTTTCTCAAGTGAATCTCATACTAGGTATTAATACCAGTTGTGTTCCTCTACTCATAAAGGTACCTGGCGTATGTGTAATTTGAGTACTTTGAATTTGCATTTTTTTAAACTGATTTTTTTTTTCCTTTTGGCAGTGACAGTATTTTTAAATTCATTGACACCCAAATTCTATGTGGCACTTACAGGGACATCTTCTTTGATATCAGGACTAATATTTGTAAGTAGTTTCCCCTGCTTTCATGCTTTGGTATTTATCTAAAGATCAAATCTCTTTATATGGTTGCAGTAATTATAAATACTTATAATCAGTTTTCTCAAAATGTGTTCAGCATTTGGAAAAACACTGCATCTTCCTCTCCACTTTTAGAGATTGGCAGTATTCATTTGCATATAAAAGACTATTGTATAGTGGGCAGAGGCTGGGAGGTAGGTTGTGAACTAAATACCTGCAGGGCCCAGCTGGGTAACAAAAATGAGTGAAATGGGCAGTGTAAGAATTAAATTCCTTATTTACTTTGAGGACTGGGTAATCTGGACAGCGCATGCTCCTTCTAAAAGGGACTAAAGCTAATTGTTGCCATATAGACTTCAGACCAGTATTACCAGATCTTCCAATTCTTTAAATTATTTCCAAAGAACCTTATTATACAAGTTTTTATATAAAATCTCCCAATACTTGGCAACATTGGGTGGACTAAAAATTTATCTCTGTCTTGAATTTAGCCTATAGGCTGCCAATTATCTTCTCTGGAGTGTTTAAGAACAGGGTTTTGAAGCCAGGCCAACCATCACTTTAGTTGCATGACTTTGAGCAAGTTAACTTTTCTAAACCCTAATTTATTCATCTGTAAACTGGGGATAATAATAGTATCAACTTCATAGGATTTATGAGGACTGAATGTGATAATGCGTGTAAAAGCTTGCAGCAACATGGTAGCTAGCTCAGAGTGAACGCTTAATTAATTTTGGCCATTGTTATTCTGAGAAGTCCCACAATAAAGAAATCTGTTTAACTTTAATTCAGCTTTTCCTTGTTTTATTTGACTAAACTATCATTTTTAATTTAAAAAAAATTTTTTAATTTTATAATCTCTATTAACATCCCTAGGAACTAGTGTTTCTTAGTATAAACTTTGTAAAAATACTGCCTCAGCTAAAAATCTTAGGAAGTATTATGGCATGCATGACCAATGAATTTTTCTGTACTTTTTTCTCATCTCTAGGTGGTGCTCTCCAACTGTAGTGGAAATAATGGCATTTGTATTGGAGTGTTTTGGTTTTTAAAATTTTTTGTAGAGACTAACACTTGACCATTTTGTTGAAGTGAAATGCTAGACAACAAAGGGATTTTTATTTTGACTTAAAAAAAATGATTGAGGAATTCAGGATGAAAATTATGTATAAATATAAGCTTCAAAATTTATTGATTTATAAAGCCCACTCATAATTAAGCATATTTTAGTGTATTTATTCAATAGCATGTAAATGTCTGAATAAACTGTCTTTAAACAGCTGATGTAGTGGAAAAGGCATTGACCTTGGAACCAGAAAATAGAGTTTTGAGTCTTGACTCTGCCACTTACTAGCCGATAACTTTGGGCAAGTCACATAAATTCTCTGAGTCTTAATTTCTTCATTTATAAGAGAGGGGAAACTTACATATATATATTATATATATAACATATAGCTTACATATATAATACATAAAGCAGCTTTAAAAATTTGCTGTTATTCTTTTTAAACCAGAATTTTAAATTTACAAAAATTAGGAAATTCAAGTAACATTTCAAAGGTTAAACTATGTCATTACCCTTGTGATATTAAGTTTTATTAGCAATGGTTATTCTGTTTATAATTTATTTTACCGCCTGAAATGAGGAAGCTAGCTGTACTGCTTGTGTTACTTCTACCTGATGGGCTAGTATGCTTGGAAGCTTAAAGAATAGCAACAAAGCCAATTGTCTAACTAATTATTACAAGTGAAAAGATTACTCTGAAAGGAAAACACAAGATCCAGTAGGAGTGCATAATACAGCTTTCTGTTCTGTGGAATCAGGAAAATTTCCATGAGGATGTGTCTTTTAAGCTAAAACCCAAATGAGCCAGGCAAAGGGAGTTGAGAAGGCTGGAGTGTCCAGATCTGAAACCTTCTGCTAACTCAGCACAGAGAGCTTCTTTTTATAACAATGATAAACCATGGAGATAGAAAGAAGTGAATAGCCTGATTTTTCAATAGTTCAATTTGGGCATCAACCTGGCACTTAACCTACATTAATAATACTGCTGAATACTGGAGTAGTACTTTATTGTTCAAAAGGCACTTATAATTCTTGTTAATCATATTTAATAAATAGGACGTTGAGGCTCTGAGAGGTTAGAGGTTAAGTGATTTGCCCAAAGCACATGGCTGACGTGGCTGAATTGGGAGTTAAATGTGGGCATTCTAACCCTAATCTAGTGCTTTATCCACCACATTAGATGTCCCTAAATTGTTTTTCTTTTAATTATATTACAAATAGAATAAAATGACAATGTAACATGACAGTTAAATTATTTGTAGATTAAACACTTCTTATTTTTTAATGCTTTGTTTACAGATGTATTTCTTCTAGTTTTGCCTGGGCTTGTCTAAATTTCATGACAAAGCTATAAAAAAAATCGTCCACTTTTGCTTGGCATGTGTTATTGGGGAATCTTGTGTTTGATTATTTTTTTAAAAGAGAGCACATTTAAAATGCTGAATTAAACAGGAACATCTTGAGAGAATGTTTTGATTTGAGCTCATTTTTCTGCTGATCAGTTCCTTTATGAATGAAGGATGTTTTTTTGTTTGTCATAGATATTTGAATGGTGGTACTTCCATAAACATGGCACATCTTTTATTGAGCAAGTATCTATAAGCCATTTGCGACCGCTAATGGGAGGAACAGAAACCAGCATTTCAGAGCCAGGTTCTCCTTCCAGCAACAGAGAAAGTGAAACCAGCAGACATAACTTGTCAGGTGACTACTTATCTAATATGTTTTCAGAGCTATATAGTTAAGACTGTGGCTATGGGAGATAGAAAACACACAGCAACATAGAGAAATTTCTTTGTCTTTCATGTAAATATAGATAATCCATGGCTGATATGGAGAGCAATGATCTTCAGAAACCCAGACTCCTATTTTGTTAGCATGCCATCTCCAAATGCAGTTTTTCCTTGTGGTCCGAGACAATTGCTTTGACATTAGCCCTCATATCCACATTTCAATCATCAGGAAGGAGAATAGGCCAGGAGAAGACACCCTTTCCCTGACTCCACCCCACCGTAGTCAAGAACACTTCCCAGAATGTTACATACTATTTCAACTTAACTTCCTACTGGTCAGACTTTTGTCAAATGGGTAGAATTATCTGAGGGAGGCTAGAAATTGTAATCATCTTCTCAGTGTATATATGCCCAGCTAATAATGAGGAGATTTTATTAGATGAAGGAGAGAACAAAGAAAATTAGCCATCTCTGCCAAGAGAGCAAAGTTAAGAAAAATACTTTTTCTTCTCAATGTATTTACAAGGACATGAAAAGCTTATTTATGTATGATATTCCATTGTCGTAATATAATTGTAGATTGTTCCTCTTTATGTATCCAATAATACAAAGTAAATATTGTTAATGGTATGCAATGGGGAAAGTAAAATTTTCAAAGCCAAATAGAAGTGATATTTTTGGATTATTGTTCCTTTCATTTGGTATAGGTAATAATCATACAGTAATAATACAAATGACTTAATTCTACAGATTGCCATAATATCTCATTTGTTCAATAAACCTAACCAGTAGAGTTATATTAGTTTAGTAGAAAAATACTACCTGAGTGCAATTGCAGGCACTTTTTAGGTGTAGTCAGGGAAAGTCTCTGAGAACGTACCATTAAAGCTAAGCCCTGAAGCATGAGTAGGTGTTGATTAGGAATAGCAGAGATGGGATTGGCAGCCATTCAAAAGTACAGGAAGGAATAATGGTAATTTTCTTTCCCCTTCTCCTTTCTCCCCTTTCATAAAATAATTACAGAGCTCCTAAGGATGAGACATATTAAGATGAATATGACATAGATCTGTCCTGAAGAAGCTCAGAGTCCACTATGTAAATAATTACAATAATGCATTATATAATCTTATTCCCTGTTGTAAGATTGAGTATGCCATTGTGTGAAAGTGAAGATAACCTTAAAAACATTCCAGCTTGGTAGAGGATACAGACATATAAATGATGGCAAAAGATATGGAAGATACTTTTATAGAGTATATTGAAGATACTGTGGTGACAGAAAAGAGAGAGTAGTCAGTTATTCTTGGAAGGAGGGCCACAACATTTCACAGAAGAGATGCTTGAATTGACCTCTAAAGTGAGTCAACGTTCTCCTTTGGTTCAACTTTCTCTGCCTGGGTAACTGCTTCTCATTCTTTAATATTATTTTCCATAGATATATATGCTGGGAGAACTAATTTTAAATTTCTACCACAAAGGTCTCTTTAAGTTTTAGACCCACATTTCGAATTCTTTGCTAGAAATCCACACTGGGGCCGGCCCAGTGGTATAGTGGTTAAATTCGAGTGCTCTGCTTCGGAGGCCCAGAGTTCACAGGTTTGGATCCTGGGCGCACACCCAGCACTGCTCTTCAATCCACACTGTGGTGACATCCCTCATAGAATAGAGGAAGACTGGCACAGATGTTAGCTCAGTGACAATCTTCCTCAAGCAAAAAGAGTAAGATTAGCAACAGACGTTAGCACAGGGCCAATCTTCCTCAAAGAAAAAAAAGAAAGAAAAGGAAAAGAAATCTGCACCTTTGATGGCCCTCAGCACCCTGAACTCACTCTGTCCAAAACGAAACTAATTATGTTCTTTCAATAGTCCTCCCTCCACAATCCTAAAATCTGTTAACAATACCCAATTCCCATATCAGAAACGTTTGAGTTGTTTCAGATTATATCTTTTTTATTTCCCCTTCTTCTCCAAACAGTTGACCCTCATCATATTCTATTGATTCCCCTCAAAAGTTATCTCAACTCTATCCTACCTACTTTTATTTCAACATTTGTTGCCCTATATCTATACCCTCAACATTTCCTTCCTAGACTATTGCTATAGTATTAGCATCGTAACTGGTTTCTCTGCCTCTGATACTTCTCCTTTTAGTACATCCTCTTCCCTTACTGTGTAAAAAAGTGGCTCTCAAACTTTTTGGATTCAGGAATTCTTTACACTCTTAAAAATTATCGAGGACCTCAAAGAGCTTGTGTTTATATATATTGATTATATCCTTAGTATTTACCACATTAGAAATTAAAACAATTTTTTAAAATATTTATTAATTATTTGTAAAGTAACAGTAAACCCATTGTTAACATATTTTTACGGACTGAACTGTGTCCCCTCCAGAATTCATATGGTGAAGCTCTAATCTGTTATGTAACTATATTTGGAGATAGGACATTTAGGAGGTAATTGAGCTTAAATGAGGTGGTTAGGGTGGGGTCCTAATCTGATAGGATTGGTAGGTTTATAAGAAGAGGACGAGAAAGAGTTCAATTTCTCTCTCCTCTCTGTAAGGAGACATGTAAGGACACAGAGAGAAGGCAGTCATCTGTAAGTCAAGAAGAGAGGTCTCACCAGGACCTGATCATGTTGGCACCCTGCTTTTAGACTCTCAGCTCTCAGAACTGTGAGAAAACAAATCTCTGTTGTTTAAGCCACCCAGTCTATGGTATTTTGTTATGGCAGCCTGAGCTATTACAAAAAATAATTGTATTTTCCAAAACAATGTTTTACATTTGTTTAAATCTCTTTAATGTCTAACTTAATAGAAGACAGCTTATTTTGATATCTACTTCTGCATTGTCTTTTGTGATATGTTGTTTTGGTTGAAGTATATGAAGAAAATCTGGTCTCAGATATGTAGTTGGAAAAGGGAGGATATTTTAATAACCTTTTCAGAAAATTATGGATATTCTTTTTTGACAGTATACCAAAACTCACTAAGAGGTACCTTCTTAAAGTTTGGTTGCCATGTGGCATCTGAAGCTATACCAATGAATTTTTCATGCTCTGTTACCTTAAAATCCATTGGTATATCTTACGTTTTGAACAAGTCTTACATAATTTTATACCATCGTGCATTGATCATTTAGAAAATACTTATTCAATGAGTTATGCCTATCTTCCAAATGTTGACATATTTTATTGTATAATTTTTAAGAATCACATTTGTTAATATCACCACCAATCTCACAGAAAAGCCTTCAAGTATTGGGAAATTGCCAGGCTTGCTGTAGCAGATACAGGTTTTTCAAAATTCTAATATTTACTTTAAAGCTATGCTCTGTGATTTTATAATACTTCCTCTGCTTATCTGGCAACCTTCTGCTCATCTTTTACAGTGATTCAATGTTAGTTCAAATACCACCTCCTTTCTAAAGCCTTCCCTCATTTCCCAGAGCAAAATTAATCACTTTTCTAAATTCTTAGACTCATACGCCTCCCAAAACTGAACCAAGAGGAATTAGAGAGTCTGAATAGACCAATGACAAGTAAAGAGATTGAAACAGTAATCAAAAACTTCCCCCAAAATAAAAGCCCGGGACCAGATGGCTTCTCTGGAGAATTCTACCAAACATTCAAAGAAGATTTAATACCTATCCTTCCCAAACTATTCCAAAAAATTGAGGAAGGCGGAATACTTCCTAATACATTCTACGAGGCCAACATCCCTGATACCAAAGCCAGACAAGGAAAACACAAAGAGCGAAAATTACAGGCCAATATTGCTGATGAACATAGATGCAAAAATCCTCAACAAAATATTGGCAAACCGAATACACCAATACATCAAAAAGATCATACACCGTGATCAAGTGGGATTTATATCAGGGACACAAGGATGGTTCAGCATCTGCAAAACAATCAATGTGATATACCACGTTAACAAAATGAGGAATAAAAACCACATGAGTATCTCAGTAGATGTAGAGAAGGCATTTGACAGGATCCAATATCCATTTATGATAAAAACTCTCAATAAAATGGGTATAGAAGCAAAGCACCTGAACATAATAAAGGCCATATATGACAAACCCACAGCCAATGTCATACTGAACAGTAGAAAACTAAAAGCCATCCCTCTGAGAACAGGAACAAGACAAGGGTGCCCACTCCTACCACTCTTATTCAACATAGTACTGGAGGTTTTGGCCAGAGCAGTTAGGCAAGAAAAAGAAATGACAGGAGCCCAAATAGGCAATGAAGAAGTGAAACTCTGGCTGTTTGCAGACGGCATGATTTTATATATAGAAAACCCTATAGAATCCATTGGAAAACTATTAGAAATAATCCACAATTACAGCAAAGCTGCAGGGTACAAAATCAACTTACAAAAATCAGTTGCATTTCTATATTCTAAATAACTAACAGAGAACTCAAGAATAAAACTCCATTTATAGTGGCAACAACAACAAAAATATCTAGGAATAAATTTAACCAAGGAGGAGAAAGACCTATACAAGGAAAACTATAAGACATTATTGAAAGAAATCGATGATGACATAAAGAAATTGAAAGATATTCCATGCACATGGATTGGAAGAATAAATATAGTTAAAATGTCCATACTACCTAAAATAACCTGCAGATTTAATGCAATCCCAATCCGAATCCCATTGAATTCTTCATGGAAACAGGACAAAGAATCCTAAAATTCATATGGGGCAACAAGAGACCCTGAATAGCTAAAGCAATTTTTTTTTTTTTTAAAGATTAGCACCTTAGCTGACAACTGTTGCCAATCTTTCTTTCTTTTCTTTTCTTTTTTTTTTTTGTGGGGGGAAGATCAGCCCTGAGCTAACATCTGCCAATCCTCCTCTTTTTGCTGAGGAAGACTGGCCCTGAGCTAACATCCGTGCCCATCTTCCTCTACTTTATATGTGGGACACGTACCACCACATGGAGTGCCAAGTGGTGCCATGTCTGCACCCGGGATCCGAACTGGTGAACCCCAGGCTGCCAAAGTGGAATGTGTGAACTTAACCGCTGTGCTACGGGGCCGGCCCCCTTTCTTTTCCTGCTTTTTTCCCCAGATTACCCCAGTACATAGTTGTATATTTTAGTTGTGGGTCCTTCTAGTTGTGGCATGTGGGACACCACCTCAGCTTGGCCTGACAAGTGATGCCATGTCTGCACCAAGGATCCGAACCGGCAAAACCCTGGGCTGCCAAAGCGGAGTGTGCAAAGTTAACCACTCAGCCACCACAGGGCCGGCTCTGCTAAAGCAATCTTGAGCAAAAAGAACAAAGCTGGAGGCATCACAATCCCTGACTTCAAAATATACTACAAAAGTATAGTAATCAAAAACAGCATGGTACTGGTACAAAAACAGATCAATGGAACAGAATTGAAAGCCCAGAAATAAAACTACACATCTACAGGCAGCTAATCTTGGACAAAGGAGCTAAGAACATGCAATAAAGGAAAGTCTCTTCAGTAAATGGTGTTGGGAAAACTGGACAGCCACATGCAAAAGAATGAAAGTAGACCATTATCTTTCACCATACACAAAAATTAACTTAAAATGGATCAAAGACTTGAAGGAAAGACCTGAAACCATAAAACTCCTAGAAGAAAATATAGGTAATACACTCTTTGACATTGCTCTTAGAAGGATCTTTTTGGATACCGTGTCTACTTGGACAAGGGAAACAAAAGAAAAAATAAACAAGTGGGACTTCATCAGACTAAAGAGTCTCTGCAAGGCGAAGGAAACCAGGAACAAAATGAAAAGACAACCCACCAACTGGGAGAAAATATTTGCAAATCATGTATCTGACAAGGGGTTAATCTCCAAAATATATAATGAGCTCACACAACTGAACAAAAATACAACCTGATCAAAAAATGGACAGAGGATATGAACAGACGTTTTTCCAAAGAAGATATACAGATGGCCAATAGGCACTTGAAAAGATGTTTAACATCGTTAATCATCGGGGAAATGCAAATTGAAACTACACTAAGATAGTGTTTTACACCTGTTAGAATGGCTATATCACCAAGACAAAAAATAAGAAATGTTGGAGAGGATGTGGAGAAAAGGGAATCCTCAGACACTGCTGGTGGGAATACAAACTGGGAAGCTGCTATGGAAAACGGTATGGAGATTTCTCAAAAAATTAAAAATAGAAATATGATATAATCCAGCTATCCCACTACTAGGTGTTTATCCAAAGAACTTGAAATCAGCAATTCAAAGAGACTCATGCATCCCTATGTTCTTTGCAGCATTATTCACTATAGCCAGGAAGTGGAAGCAACCCAAGTGCCCATTGACTGATGAGTGGGTAATGAAGGTGTGATATTATATATATATATATATATATATATATATGGAATATGAAATATGGAATACTCCTCAGCCATAAAAAAAGACAAAATCGTCCCATTTGCAACAACGTGGATGAACCCTGAGTGAAATGAGCCAGACAGAGAAAGACAAACACCATATGATTTCACTCATGTGTGAAAGATTCACACACGGACAAAGAGAACAGTTTAGTGGTTACTAGAGGGGAAAGGGGTTGAGGAGTGGGCAAAAGGGGTGAGGGAGCATATTTATAGATGACTGACAAATAAGAATGTACAACTGAAATTTCACAATGTTATAAACTATTATGACCTCAATAAAAAAAATAATCACTTCCTTTTTTCCTCTCGGATCAGTGTATCTCTACTACAGCACTTATCACACAGATTAGTGGTGGTTTACATGACTAACTCTCGTGCTGCATTTAATTCAGTTAAACAAGCTAGTTCCAAATCCTGTGCTAGGTTCCAGGAATACAAAAATGATCAAAGTTTTAAGGACTCATATTTCAAAGGGAGAAACTGAAAACCAAACAGATAATCAGATTGTAAGATGGTAAGTGCTGTAACTGAATTATGAACCATATGCTATGGACACAGAAATAAGAGAATCACTAGATTTAATTGTATGTTGTGTGACAGCAGCCTTATTGATGCCTTATTTATCTTTGTGCTCTCTGTGGCTAGGACTGTGATTAGCATATGGTGACTATGCAATAAATGTTGGTTAAATTAGGGTTTAACTGCATTTGATTAAACTCTCTCATTTTCCCCCTTTTTCCCTTTGTTTTTTAGAATGCAAGGTATGGAGAAACCCTCTAAATCTTTTCAGAGGAGCAGAATATAGGAGGTATTACATTTTGCTTTCAGTATAATTATGGCATTGGTTTTAGAGTGAACGTATTATGGAAACATTGGTTTTTATAAATATATCACAGCTCTTCCAATTGGAGATACTGATGTATAATAAGGAAAATGATTAGCCCAAGGTTTACTTGGCAGCATCTTGACTGTATTTACTTTTATAATCAGGATAAACATTGCTTCAAACCGTATGTTTGTGATATATAATATGTATACATTTGGCCCCTGGTTTATGGCAGAAAGCCTTTTCAAATAATTCATGAGATTAAGAAAAAATTACAAATGTCAGCATGTTCCTATGCATATGTGCTCATTTTAAAAATTTATTTGAGGATTCGCTAGGAAATATCAATATGAATATGAGCTTTATTTGTGCAACAGTACAGGGTGTACTGTTTTTATACTGTATTTTATATTGCCATTTCCTGTCTGCACTACTGTGTCGTTTCTCTTCCAGTTTTTACTCTAAACAAGGAAACATCTTTTCAAACTTATAACCAAAGATACTTTACTTTTGTTTTGGGAAGTCTGTGTTTTACCTGGATGTAGACTGGGGCGTGTTATTTAATTTATTGAACAAGAAACATTGCGTGTCAACTATGTATGGGCACTGTGCAAAATGATGGGGATACAAAATGATCAAGCAGTAGTCCCTGTGCTTAAGGACTTGATAATGTAGGACATTCACATCCTGGGAAGGGAAAGCTAGTCTTTGGTGAGAGATGCTATTAGCCTGTATTAAGGGATTCTGCAAGAAACAGATCCTTGAACTTCTCACAGTGTTTATTAAAAAGTTTTTAGGCTATTCCTTGTTATGTGATACGGTGTCCACTTCATGAAGATCTTAAAGAGAAATTTCTTATCTTAGTATCAGGAACACTTATGCTTCTTTTTGAATGATTAGCTTATCTTTACATAAAAGTCTAGGTTGCATTGGTAATCGTCGTGTGCTTCTAGAAAGCTTAAAGTCATATTGTAGCCAACCTCACCAAGTGCATAGAACTCTTTGGGATGCGTTTCATATGGTAGCTTCATTCCAGGCTCTGTTTCATGGCCCAAGCCTTGTTTCTACTTTACTGAGGCTTTTTTATTTACTTCTAATTTAGGTGATTGATATTGTACATTACGTTTTTAACTGCTTAAATCATTTTGGGAATAATGTAGATTGTTGATAAATAATTTTTTATGGTTTTAGAATGTGTAGCAAAACTTTACTAAGTGAACAAGAATTTGTGTGTTTTTTCCTTCATGATAATTTCTCACAAAATAGCAAAAACTTTAAATGGCAAGGCAACTTACACTATTAAATAACTTAAAATCATTGATTGTATATGTGAATAACACATATAATGTGCTTTTTAAATGCTTATTTTTGTGGTTATAAAATGTATGCATGTCCGTTGTATAAAATTGGAAAATAAAGAGAGGTATAAAAGAGAAAGTAAAAATCGCCATTTGCTACCACTAAGTAACAACTGCTAATATGTATTTCCAGCCAGTCTCTCTTCTATATGCATATATAGAGATAAAACTTGAACATCATAATGTATATAAAGTTTTACGTCCTTTTTTTCTAACACAGTGTGTGAATTTCCCACAGAATTTCTTCAAAATAGGAATTTCTTCAAAAAACATGATTTTTAATGGTTGTACTATATTCTATTACAGGGAGGTACCTTAAATCACCTACTGCTCCCCTATCTGGGTCACAGATTATATTTCGCTGTTAACATTTACACTAGAGGGAAATCTTTATGTATATATATAAATATTTAGCCACATCTATGATTATTTCCTTAGAGTTGATTTGTAACACTAGGATTACTGAATCAAAAGGTGTGAACAGTTTTTTTTCTTCCCTTTAATCTTTTCTTTTTTTAATTATGGAAAATTTCAAAAATAAACAAACGTAGAGAGAATTACTGTTCCATATACCAATTCCCTAGCTTTCTGTGAATATTTTTAAGACATCTGATAGATATTGCCTAATTGGTTTCTGGAACGAGACGTGTAAATGCCAATTTACATTTATACTAGCAGTATGTGTGAGTCTGTACCCCACCTCACCCTTGACAACGTGCTGTATTAGCCGATTTGATAGGTGAAAAGTAAAAATGTTATTTTAATTTGTTATTTGTTAATTACTAATGGAATTGGACAGTTAAAAATGTATTTATTAGCCAGTTTGTTAACTTGAAATTAATTATTGTGGGTTTCAGGGGAATCTGAAAGCTTAAATTTATAGTTTAGTAAAATCTAGAAGAAGTTTCTCTTAGCTTTAATGCTTTGAAAGCCCTTTACGATCTTGAGATCTGGTGAAAATCCCTATGTTTCCTCCTAGTTTCTTTCTAGTTTTACTTTTACTATTTAATTGTAACTCACTGAGAATTTATTTAAGTGTGTTTAATAAGGTATATATCTAAGTCAAATTGTTTTATCCCTTCAAATCCAATTTTGAAGCATTATCTATTGAATAATCTAGGCTTTTGCTTTTTGGTTTTTGATGTTTTATCATCACACTCTAAGTAGTTTGTATGGGTTATCTCTTTTGTTTTACTGATTATAATAAGCCTTTAAAACATCCTGAAATAGAGTTTGTAGCAGTTTATTTCTGAAATTTAAATAATGTCTGTTATAGCAGACAGATGCTTTCTCATCTTGAATTTGCCTGTTCTCTTGTGTTTTGGTAAAGATACACTTGGGTGACTGGTAAAGAGCCTCTTACATACTATGACATGAATTTGTCAGCTCAGGACCATCAGACTTTTTTCACCTGTGACACGGACTTTTTACGTCCTTCAGACACAGGTACGTGTCATATCTGTTCATGGGGTAAAACGGTAGTCATGAGAATTATTTTTAAAGTTCTTTAGAGTTATTTGTTATAATATACAAAGTTATTTGGCTTGGAGTTGTTTGCCTCACTGATAAGAAACCCAGATTAAATTGAAACTAACTATGATTGTAAGCTAGATTGTTATACTGCCTTTTCCTCTTACAAAGTATTTTATAAAAATATTAAATAGCTTCTTTTATTGCTTAAAAAACCTTTCAGATCAAACATGGCAACTGCTTATGCAGAGAACAGTGTACCCACTTTTGGTCTGGGAAATTAACACCTGCGATTATACATAAAAGAAAAGAGTAAGACAAAGTGTAAACATTGGGGAATGGCACATAGAGAAAAATGGGGTATATTTTATTCCAGTTGTAAGTTAGAGATGCATATACAGTGGTGGAAGATCATAGAAATGTCTACGTTTGGTACTCTCTAAGCTCTTCTCTGTAGAAGAGAGTATTGAGACTCTTAAATGTACCACTTAGAGACAGGGATCTTTATCACAACTATTCTACTTTGAACGCTCTCTTCCTTCTTACTTATCCATCTACTTTTATCCCTCCTACTTTTATCCTTTAAGATCCAAATTAAAAGCCACGTTCTCTAGGAAGCCTTCTCTGGGATCTCCTGTCAGAGTTAAACACTTTCTTCTCTGTGGTTCTACAGTACTTAGTCCAGACCTCAGTGAAATAATTTTAGTTAATTTGTTCAACCACAAATATTTATTTGTTAATGTCATCATGTTGCTTTAATATTTGTCCTCCCTAATAGGGTGTGAAACTTTGGAAAGCAGGGACTATATTTGTCATGTTTCAATCCCTATCATCTAGCACATTGCCTGGCATACTGTAAATATTAATATTTATTCTTTGATGAAAATACAAATGAATGAATTACCTTGGTGTCACAGATGCCTTAAGCAATTTGACTAGTAAAAGCTAACACTTGTATAACACTTATTATGCACCAAGCACTATTCTAAGCAATTTATATAAATATACTAATTTAATCTTCCCAATCATTTTGTAAGATAGGTGCTGTTATCAGCCTCATTTTAAAAATAAAGGAGAGGCCAGCCCGGTGGTGTAGCAGTTAAGTTCACACATTCCACTTCGGCAGTCCAGGGTTTGCCAGTTCAGATCCTGGGTGCGGACCTACTCACCACTTGTCAAACCATGCTGTGGCAGGTGTCCCACATATAAAGTAGAGGAAGATGGGCACAGATGTTAGCTCAGTGTCCCACATAAAATAGAGGAAGATGGGCATGGCAGTTAGCTCAGGGCCAGTCTTCCTCAGCAAAAAGAGGAGGATTGGCAGCAGATGTTAGCTCAGGGCTAATTGTCCTCAAAAAATAAATATGAAAAGAAAAATAAAGGAACTGAGGCAAAGGGGAATCCAGTAACATGCCCTAAGTCACCTAGCTAATAAATGATAAAGTTGGGTTTCAAACTCAAGTCTGGCTCTTAACCACTACACTATTGCTGCGTCTCCTCACCACATGGATATGCGGAAGAAAACCACCAACAATAAGGGTCTGAAAAATAGCTAATTTTCTGCCACTGAAGTGAGTTCATTGTGATACACCTCTGCTGGATTAAATATATTAAGTGTAGATGGTAGCAGGAAACCCAAGGATCTTTGGTGTGGTTTCATGAAATGGTTTAATTGCAAAAAGGAGAAAAAGGAATTGCTTTATGTTTATATGCTTAATGTTTATATTAATGGCAAAAGTGTAGGTGTTGGGGAAGTAAGCAGTGGAAAATCAGTATTGTGTGTTAACTTTAAGGACTGAGATGACTGGAAATTAAGGCTTCACCTCCTTCTCACAGGTAGAATTGCAGTCATTGGCAGTCTTTTCAAGTAGCAACTATGACTATCCACCAAAGCTGTGGTCTTAAAACACTTTTGTTCAGGACCAGCCCGGTGGTGCAGTGGTTAAGTTCACACCTTCCACTTCGGCAGCCCATGGTTCACCAGTTCAGATCCTGGGTGCCGACCTACACACTGCTTGTCAAGCCATGCTATAGCAGGTGTGCCACATGAAATAGAGGAAGATGGGCATGGAAGTTAGCTCAGGGCCAGTCTTCCTCAGCAAAAAGAGGAGGATTGGTGGTAGATGTTAGCTCAGGGCTAATCTTCCTAAAAAACTAAAATGAAATAAAAAAATTAAAAAATTAATTAAGGGATTTTGATGTATGAGGACCTAAGAGGAGTTGACAGGTCACATGGTCTCTGAAAGCACAGGGCTGGCAATCCATTTAAAAAAAAAACATTAAAACATTTTCTCCTAAAAGAATTTTGAAAAACTATGGATCCCTTCACACATTTTTAAATTGACATTATAAGGTTAAATAATTGCAAAGAATGTAATTTTCAACATATTATAAATATAGACATTTAAAAATAAAACTAGAATACGCTATATTTAAATGTATCTCAAGAATCTAATGATTTGATAGCTACCATTATCCATTGAAAAATACATGAACAAGTACTCTTTAACAGTAGTAAATTTTATATAAGACCTTTTTCTTCTTGAACTCATATTCATTCCACAACTCTATATGATTTTATTATAATTATTTTATATTTGAGTCTTTTGTTTATCATGCTTATATGGTTTTCCACAATAAAAACTTTTGTATACATTTTAAAAAATTTAAATATCCTTTGATAATAAGGTTCTAAATGGTATCATATACTTTATATTTTTGTCAAATCCTTGGAGATACATATTTGGCTCTTTCAACTTTGGAAAATGTCCTCCATATAATCTGATTGGCTGGGTGAGTTCTCATTGTCAATCCTATCAGTCATATCAGACTTACTTTCTGGCAGAGAAGTCTGACTTCATTTTTCTTTCGTTTTTTTTTTTTTTGAGGAAGATTAGCCCTGAGCTAACATCTGCTGCCAATCCTCCTCTTTTTTCTGAGGAAGACTGGCCCTGAGCTAACATCTGTGCCCATCTTCCTCTACTTTATATGTGGGACGCCTGCCACAGCGTGGGTTGCCAAGCGGTGTGTAGGGCCCATACCCGGGATCCAATCTGGTGTACCCTGGGCCACCAAAGCGGAACGTGCAAACTTAACCGCTCCCGCCACCAGGCTGGCCCCATCATTTTTCAATTCAAATAAACATGTTAACATGCATCCCCATGACAACCATCTCCTTTCTGAATTCAGATTCTAAGATAGAAAGATAGATAAGTCTTGGAGCTTTCCCTCGAGCTTATTACTTCTCCAAAATAAGATTCCACCGCCTTTATTATCCCTTACTAATGCCCTGTTTGCCTTATTGTATGGGGACCTTCCCTTAGGAGCAATGCATTCTTTGATAGTAAAAGGAGAGGGGTACTGAAAATAGAACTGATAAAAATTGTTATCACTCTCTTCTCACTCTACAATATACTTGAATTCAGCGTATCCAGAGGCCAAAACTCTAAGGCGAGCTTCACTGTTAAATAAGTAAAAGGCAGGAATCCCTATTATAGGTGGCTTGATTTAAAATGGCTGCCCCCAAACCCGAATTTGAATTGTTCCTTTGGCCGCTGGAGATTTTTACGCTCTAGGGCAATGCACCTTGGAAAGATTCAGGATGGGTGAGAAGTAAGCCTTTCTTTTGTAAAGTAGGAGAAAGGATGATATCTTTTGAGGAGTAGGGGAGTGGATTTTGGTTAGGAAAGGGAAGTCAGCATGATGCATAGACCAATCAGAGGAACATTCTTAAGGTAAATCAGTTATAGGAAAGAGTCATATAAAGTTGAGGCTTTAAAAATTGATTCTTTTAAAATCATGCATCCCATTTTGGTCTTTGCAAAGTTTCATGTACTTCTAGAGGTGTGCGTAATCCCAGCTAAGGATTGAACTCAAGGATAGACTTTATCTGTGAATGATAACCCAGAAATGGACTGTTGACTCCATAATGATCTTTTCAGACAGTCATATAAAGGTAATGTTTAAAGCTGTAGTTTTATATTAAAAAAAGACAAATGTGTATATATGTGTGATGTGACAAATTTCTCTTGACTATTGTCATCAGTAACTAATAAATTAGTAGATTTTGTTTTACTCCTTGATTTGTTTATCTAAGACAGAGAACAAACGTATCTTCAAGGCCAGACAGTGATGTTTTTTGGATAATGTGTATTCATAGTATTTCTTTTTTCAACACTTAAAAATCAGGAAATTAGCATTAAAATCCAGATTTCTTCTTCTTCTTCTTCTTTTTTTTTGGTGAGGAAGATTGGCCCTGAGGTAATATCTGTTGTCAATCTTCCTGTTTTTGCTTGAGGAAGATTATTGCTGAGGTAACATCTGTGCCAATCTTCCTCTATGTAGTATGTGGGATGCCGCCCCAGCATGGCTTGACAAGTGGTGTGTAGGTCTGTACCTGGCTCCAAACTCGTGAACCCCAGGACACCAAAGCGGAGCACATGAACTTAACCACTACACCACTGGGCTGGCCCCTGGATTTATACTTTTTGAAAGTTGGAAAATACGGCAAAACTGGACCTGCATTTCGGCTTGGCAGCAATCACTTAGAGCTGAGCTGTGACTCTCTTTTAGACAGTACATGTGCTTTTCACTCATTTATGTTTTCTCCTGGTCTTTATAGGCATTTATATTTGTGACCCTGACCTTGGGATAAATGCTAATCTTTTTTCTGCTTGTTAGCATATTGGAATATTATTTAACTTGAAAAATAGGTAAATTTGATTGAATTGCTAACAGCTTGTATTATTTTTTAAAGCATATTAACAGTTCTTAAACAGAACAGTTGAATACTAAATCAGCATTTTGCTTTAAATTATTCCTTAACCTTGTTTTAGAAAGAAATAGATATTTTTCTCCCTCTACTTTATTTCCCTTTCTCCTTTGGCTTAGAATTGCATAGGTTGCGAGGAATAATCCTGAAAGGCTGGATAGAGCCATTGAAAACATAAGAATAAGAAAAAATGCTTAATGGTGCATTTGATGACCTTACTAGAAATACAAGAATTGGAAATGGAAATGAGATAGTTTTCGTGTTTTAGCAAATGATACTCCTCAGTGTTGGTAAGGAAGTAGGGAAACAGTCACTCTCCTTCACTGCCTGAAAGAATATAAATTAATACAATTTTATTTAGAGGAGTTTGGGAGTATATATCCAAAATCTTTTAAAAGATGCATATATTTTAACCAACTATTCTACTTCTAGAAAGGAAATATTTGGTCACATATGCAAAGATAGATGTTGAAAGATGATTAACACAATATTTCTATATTAGCAAAATTTGGGTGTAACTTAATTGTCCATCAAAAGAGAATTGGTTAGATAAATTATGATACGTACTTAATGTAGAAGAATACCAAATAACCATTTAAAATATTGGTAAAGATTCAGTATCAGAACTTGCCTTGTAAATATCACGTAACTTATAGAAGAGAGCCTCATCATCAAAAATGGCAAGTCTAACATTATACTTGATTTTTATGTACTATTTTAATGTTACAGCAAAATGCTATTCTTTACCTGGTTATGATCAGATGAGTGGTGACTTACATCAGTTTGTCAAGTTCAGGAAGCATTAGCTATCAGCTAGCTGGTGACAGGTTTGATATGAGAAATGTATTTTTGTTACACATATAGAATATATTGTCTCCTTTTCTAAGCCAAGACTAATATTTTGTTTCCAAAGGAAAGCTCAAACATTTTCCACATTATTCTTTCTGGACAGTTGTAGGTTTTGTTCCAAAAGCAACATTCATAAATTCTCTATTTTTCTTATCAAACTTGAAATAGGCCAGATAGTTTCATGAATCTAGTTTGTTTATTTGTTTGTTTAATTTTTTGAAAACTTTATTAGTGTGAAATTTCAGTTTGGTACAGTAAATGGTAGCAAAACTGCTATTGTTATTCCAGAGAGATTCTAATTATGGCTTTTGTTGAATCTTGGTAGAAACTGACATTTTTCACAAATGTACTATATTCTGAATTAATTTTTTGCCCCTTTTTATACAAATTGCAAACTCAAACATTCTTCCTAGATCAAATAATTGATTAGACAAAGACTTTGTTTTTAAGTCTCTTGTATATTTTCAGCAGTTTCGTAGAACCTTTTCAAAATGATGAAAGAACTAGAATATTTCACAGATTATAATCTGATGTCACTCAAACTCAATTTTAATATGCATTTAGATATATAAATATTCCTGTATAATAATGATGTAATTAACTTAAGTATCTTATATGTTGTTATTCAAATAAATCAGAAAAAGAATATATTTATTACATATGAAGCTTCCAAATTTAATGTAAATTTCTCATAACATTAATGTGAGCTAGCACCCCAATTTCTTGTTTCTTATGTTTAAGAACATGTTATTTAAATCTTTGTTTTCTCTCCTAGCTCATTTGTCATGCATTTTGCGTAAGATTATTTATGTTTACCATCTCATCTACTTTTTGAAATATTTTTTCTACAGTTATGCAGAAGGCATGGAGGGAAAGAAATCCTCCAGCTCGAATCAAAGCAGCCTATCAAGCTTTAGAATTAAACAATGAGTAAGTTTGGAATATATGGAAACTAAGTTTGTTTTGAAGGAAACTCAGGCAAATGATTTTATGTTTCCTTTTGTCTGTTTGTAAGACATGTGGAGTCGTTAGCAGCCCTCTTTCTCTTTTTGTATAGTAGAGACAAATTTGCAGTGTTTACTGACATGTATTTTGCTTCTGAAATGATAAGCTTATCTATCCTTTTGAATAGAAATTATACTAGAAATACTTTTTAAAGTGAAGAATGCTGATCTAATTGGTGATAATACTAGATAGAGTACTAAAATACTTATGCCACCTGCTTTAATTTTGTTTTTCATTTAAATCATTCATTTAAAGCATTCATTCAGTCCTGAGAACTTTAGTTGCTAATAGGATTGGAGGCATGAGAAGGGGATTCAAAATAAGTAAAATATAGCTCTAACTGAATTTTTTTTCATGTTAACAGCATTTATTTTTTATAGTTCTTTGTATCAACTTTATATTTTGAAGAAACAAAATGTAAAATCGTTAAGTCAACTTAATATTTAAAGGGAACAGGTTAATAAGTATTAATCTAATACTAAATAAATGCCAAGAGTAAAAATATGGCCACGGTTGGGATTAATCAAGGAATACTTCCTTAATAACGTGAATTTAGCATTGTCCCCTATGTCTCTCCCCTCACCAATATAAGAAGACCATCCAAGGTGGAACAAAAATGGCAGTGTAAGGAACTCCATAACAGTGAATCACCTTTATTCAAAGTCTGGAAACTAATCAAAAGTTTATAGCAGGGGCCAGCCCAGTGGCCAAGTGGTTAAGTTTGCAAACTCCACTTCGGTGGCCCAGGGTATCACTGGTTCGGATCCTGGGTCCGGACATGGCACCACTCATCAGGCCATGTTGAGGCGGTGTCCCACCTGCCACAGCTAGAAGGACCCACAACTAGAATATAGCAACTATGTACTGGGGGGATTTGGGGAGAAAAAGCAGGAAAAAAAAAAAGAAGAAGATTGGCAACAGTTGTTAGCTCAGGTGCCAATCTTTAAAGAAAAAAGTTTATAGCAGCCTGGAAAATACTTAATCAATTAAAAAAAAACAGTCAAATTCCTATAAGAGAGCTTTGTGATGTTTTAACTTAGACTGGCCCCATCTCCCACTCCCTAGCTCAGCAGCAGCCTTGAAGATGACAGTCTGCATTCTGGATATAGGTTCCTGCTATCAGAGGAAGTAGAATGAACCTATTTGCAAAGAATTGTGGGTGTTTATTTTGACCTGTTTGGTGGCTCCCTGAAGGACCAGCTCAAGGAGCTTGTCTTTATTTCCGTTAATTCAGAGCTCTCCCAGCACTAACACACCTACACTGTGGGGGCATTTGTTGCAATCATTTAAAGAGAAATGCATTAGCCCCTGCTGCCTGGGCCAAGGGATAAAGCTGGGGAAAACAATAGACAAACCATAAAGCTTGGGAGGAAAGGCTGGGGAATGAGATACTTTGGGAAATAAAGGCTTTGAAAAGCTCCTACATATTCCTGGGAATCTCAAAGGCCCCACACATACCCAAGGTTGGTCACATGCTCAGAAAAGACTCAAGAAGGCCCTAAGCTCTCATGTTTGTCTAACTTTCAGGTTCTGCACCACCAGAAAGTAAAGGCTAAGGCAGAGTTGTAAATTGCCTGACTGAGTGTTGAAGGTGTGCCCCAATACACACGCAGAACCCAACTTCAAAGACTTATTTTTTGTTTTGTTTTTGGTTCCAGGTATTTAAGGCAATCTCTATCAAATCACTGGCTGACCATTAAGCTAAAGGAGCAGAGACTTCACTGGTCACATATGACAGAGAGAATACAAACTTCACAAAATTAGTTCAGGAAAGTCATTAAACAAAGTATTACAACAAGCAGCAACAACGAATCCTGGGGAGGAGGGGAAATTTGATTTCTAGAGTTGCTAGATTATAATATTCAAAATTTCCAGTTTTCAACAAAAAATTACAGGACATACAAAGAAACAAAATATGCCCCATACACGGGAAAGAAAGGAAATGAATAGAAACTGTTCTTGAGGAAGCCTAGACTTCAGACTTTCTAGACAAAGACTTTTAAATATGCTCAAAGAGGTAAAGGAAGCCATGTACAAAGAACTGAAGGAAACCATGAGAATGATGTCTCACCATTAGAGAATATTGATAAAGAGGTAGAAATAATAAAAAGGAACTAAGTAGAAATTCTAGAGTTGAAAAGTATAACCGAAATAAAAAACTTCCTGTAGGAGTTCAGCAGCAGATTTGAGCAGGCAGAAGAAGGAATCAGCAGACTTGATTTAGGTCAGTTGAGGTTGCCCAGTCTGAGGAGCAGAAAATATAAAGGAATGAAGAAAAATGAACAGAGCTTAACAGACCTGTGGGACATTATTAAGCATGCTAACCTATGCATAATGGAGTCCCAGAAAGAGAAAGGGGCAGAGAGAATATTTAAAGAAGTAATGGCTGAAAAGATCCCAAATTTGGTGAAAGATATCGATCTACACATCCAAGAAACTCAATGGACCCCCAAGTATTATATACTCAAAGACATCCACAATGAGACAAACTATAATTAAGCTTTCAAAAGCCAAAGACAAGGAGAGATTTCTGAAAGCAGCAAGAGAGAATTGACTCATCACATATAAGGGATCTTCAATAAGATTAATAACTTACTTCTCATCAGAGACCATAGAAGCCAGGAGGGAGTGGGATGACAAAATTCTGAAAGAAAGAAAACTGTCAGCTAAGGATTCTATATCCAGCACATTTATCCTTCAGAAATGAAGGAGAAATTAAGACATTCCCAGATAAACAAAAACTGAGAGAGTTCATTGCTAGTGGATCTGTCCTATAAGGAATTCTAAAATTAGCCCTTCAGGCTGAAATAAAAGGATACTAGATAAGACTCTACACAAAGCAATAAAGAACACCATTAAAAGTAACTACTTAAGTAAATATAAAAGTCAATATTAATGCAGTTTTAGTTTGTAATGCTTTTCTTCTATATGATTTAAAAGACAACTATGTAAAATAATAATTACAAATTTATGTATGATGGACATACAATTTATAAAGATGTAATTTGTGACCTTAATAACATAAGGAGTGAGGGAAGAGCTATATAGGAGCAAAGTTTTGTATACTATTGAAAGTAAGTTGGTATTAATTCAAACTAGATTGTTATAAATTAAGATGTTAAATATAATTGTTAACTGTTAACCACTAAGAAATAACTAAAAAATATATGGTAAAAGAAATAAGAAGGGAATCAAAATGATATACTAGAAAATATCTATCTAACACAAAAGAAGGCAGTAATGCCAGAAATGAGGATAAAAATGGTAGGACGTATAGAAAACAAATAGGAAGAGATAGAACATATAGAAAACAAAGAGGACAGAAACAAGTCCTTATTATTAGTTACTTAAATGTAAGTAGATTAAACTCTCCAGTTAAAAGGCATTGATTGGCAGAATGGATTAGAAAACATAGTTCAACTATATACTATCTACAAGAGACTTGCTTTAGATACAAAGATGCAAGGAAGTAGAAAGTAAAAGTTTGGAAAAAGATATTCCATGCAAATGGTAACCAAAGAGTGAGGGAGTGGCTAAACTAATATCAGACAAAATAGAGTTTAAGACAAAAATTTTATAAGACACAGAATGATGTTAAGTAGTGATAAAAGAGGTTCACTCCATCAAGAAGATATAATAAGTATAAACTTATATGTATCTAATAACAGCCCCAAAATATGTGAAGCAAAAGCTGACAAAATTGAAGGGAGAGATAGACAGTTTAACAATAATAGGTGGAGACTTCAGTAATGAATAGACTAACTAGACAAAAGATACACAAGGAAGTAGAAGACTTGAACAACACTATAAACCAATTAGACCTAACAGACTTGTATGTAACACTCTGCAACAACAGTAGAATACACATTCTTCTCAAGTGTACATGGAACATTCTCCAGGATATGCCATACTTAGGACCTAAACAATTCTCAGTAAATTTAAAAAGATTGAAATCATATGAAGTATCCACTCTAACCACAGTGGAATGAAATTAGAAATCAAGAACAGAAGGAAATCCAGAAATGTCACAATATTAGACTATGTGGAAATTAAACAACAGACTCTTAAACAAGGAATCAAAGAAGAAAACACAAGGGAAATTAGAAAATACTTTGGGATGAATGAAAATGAAAATACAGCATACTAAAACTTATGAGATACAGCAAAAGCAGTGCTCAGAGGCTAATTTATAGCTGTAAACACCTATATTAAAAAAGAAGATCTCAAATCAGTAACTTTATAACAACTATAAAATGAAGAACCAACTAAACTCCAAGCAAAAGAAAGGAAGTATTAAAGATTAAAGTGAGATCAACAAAATAGAGAATAGAAAAACAGTAGAATCAATGAAACCAAAGATTGGTTTTTTAAAAGATCAACAAAATTGGCAAACTTTTAGCTAGACTGACCAATTAAAAAAGAGAAAAGACTCAGATTGCTAAAATCAAGAATGAAACTGGGGGTCAGGAGCCGGCCCTGTGGCCAAGTGGTTAAGTTCATGCACTCCACTTCAATGGCCCAGGGTTTCACCGGTTTGCATCCTGGGTGCGGACATGGCACCACTCATTGAGCCGTTCTGAGGCAGCATCCCACATGCCACAACTAGAAGGACCCACAACTAAAAATATACAGCTATGTACTGGGGGGCTTTGGGGAGGAAAAAAGGAGAAAAAAAGGAAAAATAAAATCATTTAAAAAATAAAAGAATGAAACTGGGGACATTACTACTGACCTTACAGAAATTAAAAAGATTATAAGAGGATACTGTGAACCATTGTATGCCAGCAAATTAGATAACTTAGATAAAATGGACAAATTCCTTGAAATGTACAAACTACCAAAACTGACTCAAGAAGAAATACAGAATCTGAATAGACCTGTAACAACTGAAGAGATTGAATCAGTAATTTTAAAACTTTCAAAGAAAGCCCAGGACCAGATTGCTTCACTGGTGAATTCTATGAAGGACTTAAAGAATTAACACACATCCTTCTCAAACTCTTCAAAGAAATAGAAGATGAAATAATTCTTTCTGACTCATTCAATGAGGTCAGTATTATCCTCATACCAAAACCAGACAAAGACATCACAAGAAATGAAGGCTACAGACTAATACCTGTTTTGAATAAAAGTGTAAAAATCCTCAACAAAATACTAGCACACCAAATCCAGCAGCATGTTAAAATAATTGGACACCCTGACCAAGTGGGATTTATCCCAGGAAGGCAAGGGTAGTTTAACATATGGAAATCAGTCAGTGTAAGCCACCACATTAAATAGAACAAAGGAAGAGAACCACACAATCATCTCTATTTATGCAGAAAAAAGTATTCAACAATTTCCAATACCAGTTTATGACAAAAACACTAAAATCAAGGAATGGAAGGAAACTTCCTCAAACTGGTAAAAAGACATCTGTGAAAAACCCACAGATAACTACATATTTAATGATGAAAGACGGAAGACTTTCCCTCTAAGATCGAGAACAAGGCAAGGATGTCTGCTCTTGCCACTTCTATTTAACATGGTACTGGAGGTACTAGCCAGTGCAATTAGTCAAGAAGAAGGTAAAAAACTGGCTTCCAAACTAGAAGAGAAGAGGTAAACAATCCCTGTTCACAGGTGACATGATCTTATATGCAGAAAATCTTGAAGACTCCACACACACCGAAACTATTACAGCTAATAAAAGAGTTCAACCAAGTTGCAGGAAACGAGATAAACATATAAAAATCAGTTGTATTTCTATACAGTAACAATGAACAATCTGAACAGGAAATTCAGAAAACAATTCCATTTACAATAGCATCAAAAATATTAAAATGCTTAACAATAAATTTAACCAAGGAGGTACAAGGAAGTACACTGAAAACTAAGCATTGTTGAAAGAAGTTAAAGAAGAACTAAATAGATGGAAAGACATCTAGTGTTCATGGATTGGAAGACTTAGTACTGTTAAGATGGCAATACTCAAATTGATCTACAAATTCAACGCAATCCTATCAAAATTTCAATTGCCATTTTTGCAGAAATGGACAAGCTGATCCTAAAACTCATGTAGAATCACAAGAGACCTCAAATAGCTGAAACAATTTTGAATAAAGAAGAACAAAGTTGGAGGACTCATTTCCTGATTTCAGAACTTGCTATGGGGGCAGGCCCAGTGGCACAGCAGTTAAGTGCACACAATCTGCTTCGGTGGCCCAGGTTCGCCAGTTCGGATCCTGGGTGTGGACATGGCACTGCTTGGCAAGCCATGCTGTGGTAGGCATCCCACATATAAAGTAGAGGAAGATGGGCATGCATGTTAGCTCAGGGCCAGTCTTCCTCAGCAAAAAAAGAGGAGGATTGGCAGCAGTCAGCTCAGGGCTAATCTTCCTCAAAAAAAAAGAACTTAGTATGAAGCTAGAGTAATTAAATCATAAGGATAGACATCTAGATTAATGGAATCAAATGTAGAGTCCAGAAATAAACCGTTGTATCTATGGTCAATTGATCATTGACAAGAGTGCCAAGACCATTGAGTGAGAGAAAGAATAATCTTTTTAACAAGTGATGCTGGGCAACTGGGTAACCACATACAAAAGCATGACCCTTCCCTCACACCATACACAACAATTAATTCAAAATTAATCAAAGACATACATGTAAGAGCTAAAACTGTAAAACTTTTAGGAAAAAAAACATAGGGGCAAATTTTCATTCCTGGATTTGGCAGCAGTTTCTTAGATATGACACCAAAAATAAATGCAACAAAAGAAAAATTGGATAAATTACACTTTATCAAAAAATTAAAAGCTTTTGTGCATCAAAGGATGCTATCAGGAAAGTGAAAAGGCAACCCACAGAATGAAAGAAAATATTTGCAAGTCATATATTTAATGAGGGTCTAGTATCCAGAATATATCAAGAACTCGGCCAGCCTGGTGGCGCAGCAGTTAAGTTCACATGTTCCACTTCTCGGTGGTCCAGGGTTTGCTGGTTTGGATCCTGGGTACAGACAAGGCATCACTTGGCAAAAGCCATGCTATGGTAGGCGTCCCACGTATAAAGTAGAGGAAGATGGGCATGGATGTTAGCTCAGGGCCAGTCTTCCTCAAAAAAAAAAAAGCTCTTATAAATCAGTAACAAAAAGACAACCCAAGTAAAAATTGGCAAAGTACTTGAATAGGCATTTCTTCAAAGATATACAAATGACCAATGGGCACATGAAAAGATGCTCAACATCATTCATCATTAGGGAAAAGAAAATGAAAACCACAATGAGATACCCCTTCACAAGAAGGGAATAACAATAACAACAAAAATCTCCCCAGAAAATAACAAATGTTTTCAGAAATGTGGAAAAATTGGAACCATCATATGCTGCAGGTTGGAATGTAAAGTGGTACAGCCACTGTGGAAAACAGTTTGACAGTTCCTCAAAAAGTTAAAATTAGAATTACCATGACCCAGCAGTTCTACTCCTAGACATTTCCTGAAGAGTACTGAAAGCAGGTTTTCAAACAAAAACTTTTACACAAATGTTTATAGCAGAGCCAGCCCTGATGACCTAGCAGTTAGGGTTCAGCATGCTCTGCTTTGGCAGCCTGGGTTCTGTTCCTTGGTGTGGAACCACGCCACTTATCTGTCAGTAGCCATGCTGTGGCAGTGGCTCACATGAAAAAGAACCAGAAGAACTTACAACTATACACAACTATGGACTGGGACTTTGGAGGGGTGAAAAGGAAGAAAAAAAAAGGAGGAAGATTGGCAACAGATGTTAGCTTAGGGCAAATCTTCCCCTGGAAAAAAAAAATGTTTATAGTAATATTATAATAGCCAAAAATTGGAATCTACTCAAATGTCCGTCGCCTGATGAATAGATAAACAGAATTTCGTATATCCATACAAAGAAACATCATTCAGTCATAAAAAGGAATGGAGTACTGCTACTTGCTACATGAATGACCTTGTAAATATGTTAAACATCCCTGAATTATACATTTAAAATGGTTAGTTTTGTTATGTGAATTTTGCCGCAATTTAAAGAAACAGCATTCCCAATAGTAAGATTCATTGAGTATTCATAAAATTATTTTTTTGTGTTAAGATCTCCACTTAAAATACTTTTCAACAAGTACAAGAAAGCTTTAAGGGAAAAGAACCTCTTTTTATCATACAGCTATACTATAATTTAAAATTATGCTAATATTTTTATTCTCCTGCATCAGTTTATACCCCTCTGATCTTTTAAAAGTGTTTTTATTTTGTTATTTAAAAGCATTTAATATTGGATTTTAGAATGGCTCTTAGGGAGCCTGGTCTTTAAAGCAGCAGTATATCTAACGCTTCAGAGCAATCCAATGTAATGCAATGGAGAAATGTCTGTTGATTAGTGAAATCTTTATATATTTCAATTTAGGGTATTATTTGAAGGATACTCAAATGATATGATTTGCATTTTCCATATCTGAAAGACCCTTTTTGTCCCCAATTGTTTGATTGCTATTTTGCCATCAATTTTGTTTCGTGCCTGGCCTTGTACTTTTACCAATAATTTCGCTCCTCTTGTTTAAACACTGTTCAATAGAAACATAATGTAAACTATATATGTAACTTTAAATTTTCTGGTAGCCACATTTAAAAAGTAGAAAGAAATAGGTGAAATTAATTTGAATATAGCTATATTCAAAATATTAAAATATCATTTTAACATGTATCAATATTTTTTAAAAAACTGTTAACGAATTATTCTACATTCTTCTAAATCTTGATCCGATGTGCATTTTACACTGACCATATACTGACCAGTGTGCATTTTACACATCTCTAGTGTGCATTTTACACATCTCTATTTGGACTAGATACATTTCAAGTGCTCAATAACTACATATGGCCAATGACTGTAGTACTGGGCAATGCAAGCTCAGATAATCAGAACTAGGCCATTGTCTTAGAAGATATGTACTTATTATTTCTGGGAATGGAAAGGAAACTTTGTGTTTCTCATTTTTGCCTGAAAACAAGTTAGTTTATCCTATTAGCCAGCTTTTGACTTACAAAGAGAAACCTCTGTGTTTTAGCAGGGTGAAGAAAAGGAAACTTGGAGTAAGCACGGGTGTGATGAGTGAGAGTAGGAGTGTAGGAGAAAAGACTATAATTCAGACCAAGAGAAGTTTTGCTGTAGTACTATTGTGGATAAGTCCAAGAAGGGATGGGGCAGCACACAGAGAGAATACTCAGGGTTGGGAAAAAAGTCTAGTCTTGGAATCATATGTTTCTGAGTCAAATGTTAAAGGTGCCTAGTTGGCCATGGGACTTTCTTCTCAGTCGTCACCCTTAACTGCCCCATTAGACGTATATTACAGAGTGTATAGTGACTCAGAGCAGGCATGACCACTGGAATGTATAGTCCCTCGAACTACTTTTCAGGTAATTATTTATATATCTTTTTTTCTCCCCCCTTCCACAAAAGGAAAATACAGGACAAAGGGTCAGAGAATGCAAATAGAAGTAAAAAAGAAAATAAAGAGAGGGAAAGAAAGATAGGAAAGAAGAAAAAAACAAACATAAAGAATATACCAATATGCCCCTAATAAATTAAAATATTGAATGAAGTTGTTTTTCTTCTTCAAGAGATGGAAGGTGTAGGTAAAAGTGGGGAAATGTGACGTAGAGCAAAGGGACATACCCAAGAGAAAATACTTGCTTTACTGTTTTATTTAAAATTGCTTGCTTACTTCATAGCTGTGCCACTGCGTATGTTCTACTGGCTGAGGAAGAAGCAACAACTATTGTAGATGCTGAAAGGTTATTTAAACAGGCACTCAAGGCAGGAGAAACAATTTATAGGCGATCACAGCAATGCCAGCACCAAAGTCCTCAGCATGAAGCTCAACTGAGTAAGCAAATTTGACCTGATTTTTAGCTGTCGTTTAGCTTCTGCAGTAAGCTTTTTTATGTTTAAAACACAAAACAACAATAATAAAAGTGCTTTAATGCTTAGAGGTTCACTACTTTTCATAAGAGATAACTAATCTATTCATAATATCTACAAGCCAGCAGGACAGAAATATGTATTAGCTAGAGAATACTTGTGGAAGGGAACCGATCTGCCCTGGTTATGGAGAGATGTGCTGGTCTGAGATTTAACAGTAATTTATTTCATGGGAGAATTGGGCTGGTTTTTGGAGAAACACAACTCAAAAATATTCAAGATTCAGGAGAGCCTTTATCCTCATCCTTACCCCAAGCAATAGTAGAGGTATATCATTTGGTTTGCTCTTCAGATTGTATGTATCTCCATGTAGTGAGTGGCCCCTCTAGCACAAAGATCAGCCTTATACTTGGCTTTGATTCTTTGGTTGATTTTTCTCTGTGATGTGTTTGAGATCATATGGGCCATAGCAACTGAGATCCTTTTTTCCTACTAGGAATACTTTCTCAGTTATGATTGAGACACTTTTACCAAAGATGTTAGAATCTGTAATGCTGCTGCTTCCTGCTATTTTTTTGTGGCCAGAGAGTTTAGCTTCATGATTTTGGCAGATGGTGAACAATAAATTGAAATATGTTTATATAATGCATTATCTGCTAGCAATTAAGTTCTAAATCTTTTGTTTGTGAAAATTAAAATTTGGATAATGTTTTCTTTCTAAACTAAATATTGATGTATACAGTATATTTCATTAATGCATGTTGTTAAAACACAACTGTTGGAATATATAATTTTGCAGTCTGGAACTAATGAAACTACATCTGTAAAAAAGTCATGCCATTTATCCTTGTGTAATCTCAAATATGGTTGAGATAGTTACAGAAATAATTGCTAGCCCTTTCTCAAAGTAGTTTTACAGTTTGTTAGTTACTAGCTGTTGAGCAAAAGTTTACACTAGCCATGGAAATTTGGTTTTAACATCTTTTGTCACTTAAAACAATAGAGAACATTAAAATAACAGATTCTTTATGCAGAAACTTAAAATAGTAAGTTAATATTATTTTTTCCTATTAATGTATGTTTCTTTTATATTAATATTAAAATGCGCTTGTCAAGTATACACAAATTGCTTTGTATATACTGTACTCATTACTTACTGTTAGAGGCAAAAATAATTCAGTATATATTTTTTAAGCTTTTAATATAAAAAACTTCCAACGTATACAAAAATAGAGAAAGCAGTATAATGAACTGTCATTTCAATGTTAATCTCCCAAATTCAACAATGATTAGTATTCTTCCATTCTGACACAGTTTAATTTTAATTGAAACTTCTAGGGTAAGCAAATAAAGTTAATAGATAATATATTAATGAAATAGCAAGTCATGATACAAAAGTGAAAGTTGCGTCATTTTTTGTTTTATTAAATAGGAAGAGATACCAATGTACTGGTATATATTAAAAGAAGATTGGCAATGTGTGCAAGAAAATTAGGAAGAATAAGAGAGGCAGTTAAGATAATGAGAGATGTAAGTAAATTTGATGACTGGACCTTTATATTTATTCCTCCAAAAACTGAAAATGTGGTTTAAGTTGCCAGTTATATTAATGCATAATCATTGTTTTTTAATTAGTAGTTTTTATAACAAGATATTTATTTAATATACATACATTTCTTAAGGGTTAAATCTCCACAGTTTTGTTAAGAAACAAAAGAATTTCTACTTTAATCTGAGTCAGCTCCATTGAGTTCTTTTGCTTTAATTTTAATCTTTTTTCCTTTTAATATACAGTTGATGAAAGAATTTCCTCCTCTTACCATGTTGAACATCCATGAAAATCTCCTAGAATCACTTTTAGAATTACAGGCCTATGCAGATGTTCAGGCAGTCCTAGCAAAATATGATGGTGAGTGATATCTTAGTTGATGGCATGGTTAAAGTATTTTTTTTCAATTATGTAATCATAAATGTGATCCTGTTCTGGTGTTTCTGTGACTTTCCCTTTTCATTCTTATCAGTCAGTATTTAGAAGCCATGGGTACAACCTTGCTATTAAATATTTTCTTTATCAGGACTTTTGGTAGCAAAAGCCTGCAAGGAGGAACTTTTCTTCTGTCAAGTTTTATTTGTTTGTTTATTGAGTGCCTAATATGAGTGAAGCGCTTGGAATACAACAGTGAAAAAGACATGGATTTAGCCCTCGTAGGATTTACAGTTTAGTGGAACACACAGACCAGTGAATAGTAGTTATATTGAAGCCTGGTGTGTTAGGTGAGATCACTGAAAAAGTGTGTGGTATCATGTACATACGATGGTACCTCATTTGTTTTGAAGTGTCAGGGAAGGCTAACAGAAGTTGCTTAGCAGTATGTATAAGAGTAATTCAAAATAACATTTTCACAATGCTTTTTAGTTACACAGTGTAATTTATTCTCTCATCCCATCCTTATAATAATCTTGTGAGGTAGTAGGACAAGTAATTTTTATTATCTTCAGTTAGTAAATAAGGAAACTGGAATTGAAGAAAGTTAAGTAAATGGGTAAGGTCTTCCAGCCAGTAAGTAGCAAGCCTAAACTTAAATCCAGGTATTTTATTTCTTTGTTTACTAGTCTTCCAAATGTAAGAAATCAATATATATTGGCTGTTTTTATTATTAGAGTGTAACAATTCCAGTTTACCACAAATGGAGTTGGGAGGATTTTTAAGAAGCATACCTTTGTCATTCTGAGTGAGGCATCAGCTTTTCACCCCAAGCTGAAAATATCCTCACTACCATAATATCTTTCACTATAACACATCTTTCACTATAACAGAACACATGTAAGTCACTTATTCACACTTGTCCTATTGCAAGTTCCTACCCATTGACTTGGCAATCCCATGACTTGGAAAGTTTGAAATGTGTTACACTTGGAAAGAAAAGTTTATTTCTTTTAAACATTTGGAATTCTTAGGAAGTACTACCAAATAGTGCGGGTTCATGGAGAAATTTGTGAGAAAGTCTTTCCATATGTAACTTACCGGATGCATGACCTGCTTATGGTACTTATGATGAACAAGTTTAGGGACTGAATATAAAAAAAATCAGATAGGACCTGATTCATTAAAAATAAAATAAAACTAACAACTTAGATATGCCTCTATGTTTTCAGTTATTTTTATGAGTCCCCAGTTTTTTACCATTCTAGAACCCTGAAGAAGTTAAAAGCAAATTTACTTTTTTTAGTTTTCCATTTGCTGGTATAACTCTGAAATCTAAACAAGAAAGTTCTGCAGTCTTACTCTTCTGATAACATTGTTTTGACTCTTTAAGAAAGAATTTGTATAATTAATTTCATTCTAGTTCCCAGTTAATTTTTTTATTTGATAAAAAATCATCAATTAAGAAAATGTAGGAAATACAAAAACATAGGAAGAAGAAAAAATTGAAATCACTTGTGGTTGTATCACCTGAATTTAACTACTGTTAAATTTTTTTTCCGAATCTTATTTTTTCTCTGAACAGGTGGAATTTTTACATAGTTTTAACTATGCTATGCCTTTTTCCCTGAATAGTAGTATTGTAAGCAGATTATTATAAATATGTGTTCAGTACTTTTCGCCATTGTGCTGAGGGCTTTCACAGACATAATTTAATTTAATCTCTGCCAGAAAAGTACTATTTCCATATTTTGAGAAAAGAAAACTGAGGTTAAAGAAGTTGCTACTAGTTCAAGGATGCATAGCTAGTAAATAGAAGAATCAAGATTCCAACTCAGGTTTTGCAATTAGGTGTCTCGTGCTTCTACCATTATATTTTATCTGTTGAATTTATGCTATGAATTATTCTTATTAAAAATTGTTGGGCCAGCCCCAGGGGCTTAGTGGTTAAGTTTAGCGTGTTCTGCTTTGGTGGCCCAGATTCGGACCTACACCACTCTGTTAGCAGCCATGCTGTGCTGGTGGTCCACACACTAAAAAACAGAGGAAGATTGGCATGGATGTTAGCTTAGGGTGAATCTTCCTCAGAGAAAGAAAAATTGTCTTAAGATATTTTTTCTGCTTCTTACCTAAGTTGAAAATTGTTATTACAGATATAAGCCTTCCAAAGTCAGCAGCAATCTGTTATACAGCAGCACTGTTGAAGACAAGGACTGTTTCAGATAAGTAAGTGGTTATGAAAACTACAATAATTTGGAAAGACTGCTAAACTCAATATTATGTTTTTTATCCTCTGCCTTTAAATGATGGTCTTTCTCCTCCCTACTTGCTTCTGAATGACCCTTGACTTTATAGGGCTCTGAAGCTTCTTACTATGTGTAGTAGAAAGACCAAGGGTTTACAGGTAAGTAAACCTGGGTTCAAATTCAAAGTCTATCACATACCAGGTGTAGTACTTTGGGCAAGTTAATCAGTTTGAGTCTCTTCCTCTCTGTAAAATGAGGATAATACTGTAAGGTGGTTGTGTGAGGGTTGTGTGTGTTAAGTGCCTAAAGCAATGCTAGAAAGAAGGTACATATAGTACATAGTAGCTGCAATGATGATGATAAGGTGTGTGGTAGAGAAATAGGTTTCGTTTTGTCTGTTCTGAGATAATTCTGAGTTAGTCTGTTTTCCTTGTATTTTTGGCTGCCCTTAATGAATGTCTCTTTATTCCACAGGTAAGATATTCAAAAACCAACCAAATGGCAACCATTTTCTTTTACCTTGTATTACTGTGCCTTGATAAGAATAAGAATAGAATATTCAGTCTGTTTCCTCTCATTGAAAATTGATAAGAAAAACTGTTTCATGAGATTCTCTGTATGTCCCTGTGTAGCATTTCTTGTTTTATTATCTTTCCCAAAGTGTGCCTTCAATGGACTTCTGAAGGCTTTCTTTACCTAAATTTGAAGATTTCCATTTCTTACGCTGCCTTTCTTTACATGTTGAACCAAAGGCTTTACTTTCATGTTGAGGAGTTATTTGGCTTTGGCTTTGGCTTTGGCCATCACCAGAAACCTCTGGTTCAGGGCGCTAGATTATGATGTAAATTCATGTATATGTATATATATATGTGTGTATGGTTTTTTTTAATATTCATTTTTTCATCTTGTGGTTTTCTTACAGATTCTCTCCAGAAACAGCATCCAGAAGAGGCTTAAGCACAGCAGAAATTAATGCTGTGGAAGCAATTCACAGAGCTGTGGAATTTAATCCTCATGTACCAAAAGTGAGAAATTTTATGATGGAAATACTACTTATTTAATTTTATCAAATTGATGACAATGTATAGACCAAAGTTTGGGTCTCCATAATTTGAGTCAAAATTGTTTCAGTCAGCCGTATTTTGATGCTTATAATTTGCCTTAAAGGGGATGTTAGAGGTCATTTAGAAAGGTGAATAGGAGCAGTAGTTCACTATAGGCTTTGTAATTGCTGTCAAAATAAAATTTGAAGTGTGTTCACTTAGCTATTCTTTTACTGTAGTTATAGAGAAGAAATAAAATGGCTTGGTCCTAGTAAAAGATTATTCATATTTCATATCATTAAATAAAATTTCCTGATACTGTAAAAGCTTTTTACATCTAGACAGATGTCTAGATTTTGAACTAGGGCTGGGTCAACAAAGACTGATGACAAATAGATTAAAATAATCAATGATAGGAAACAGATGTGGAAGTTACCTGAAAAAGATGAGTTCATGTTTATTTAGCCCAATATGAAACTGTACCCATCTTGTTTGTCTTTATATTATGCACCTTGCAGGCACAGATTGTTGATTAATCTTTGTGTGTTATCACTCAAGATTAACTTTTGGGTTTTAAAAACAATGAAACTGTACCCATCTTGTTTGTCTTTATATTATGCACCTTGCAGGCACAGATTGTTGATTAATCTTTGTGTGTTATCACTCAAGATTAACTTTTGGGTTTTAAAAACAATGCCCCGTGTTAGAAAATATGGAATATTCAACAATAGATGCCTTTAGTACAAAATGTAATCATAACTGTTGATTCCAGTATAATGTGTGTTAATGGAATTTGGAAGCTAGTAAACATTAAAGAAATTAATCTCTAAAAGATAATCTCCAAGAAGTGGAAGCTGTCTGTTAGAGTAAGTAAAGATTGAGTCAAGAAAATTACCAAAATCTAGGGGCCAGCCCGGTGGCACAGCGGTTAGGTTTGCACGTTCCGCTTCTGGTGGCCTGGGGTTCACCGGTTTGGATCCTGGGTGCGGACATGGCACTGCTTGGCACACCAAGCTGTGGTAGGCGTCCCACATATAAAGTAGAGGGAGATGGGCAAGGATGTTAGCTCGGGGCCAGTCTTCCTCAGCAAAAAGAGGGGGATTGGTGGCAGATGTTAGCTCAGGGCTAATCTTCCTAAAAAAAAAAAAAAAAGAAAATTACCAAAACCTAAAAATGACAGTCAACAAATATTTATACCATTCTCTCATTAAGTGACACTGGTCCCATAAATTTAAATAAAAATTTTAGTATGAATTATAATGCATATACAGCAAAATGTGAAAAACGGAAATGTACATCTTAGTGATTTATTTTAAAGCAAATGAGTGGAAACTACCTCTGAGGTCAAGAAACAACATTGTCACCCCCTAGAAGTCCACTTGACTGCCCTTGCCCAGTTACAATTTCTTCCCTATTCCCTAAAGGTAACCACTATTCTGACATTAATTATGTTCATTTTCTTCTTTTCTTATATTTTTGGTCTATACTTTTCCTTTATTGTTGGCTTTATAGAACAAGTTAAGGAGTAGTCCCTCTTTTTTAATTCTCTGGAATAATTTGTGTAAAATTAGAATTATTTCTGCCTTAAATGATACTTAAATGGTACAATTTGCTGAAAAAGCTGATTCTGGGAGTTTTCTTTGAGGATTTTTGTAACAAATTTGATTTCTTTAGTTTATTTCATTTCACAAGTTCAATTTCTTTAACCAGTCCATAAGTATTCAAATTTATTGTTTCTTTTGTTAGTTTTTGGTAAGTTGTATTTTTCTAGCAATTTATTTTGTCAAAATTTTCAAATTTATTGCCATAAAGATTTCATAAAATCCTTTTCTCACCATGTTAATATTTGCTGGATCAGTTGTAATATGTACTTTTTAATTCCAAACACTGGCTACCTTTTTTTTTTCCTTGATTAGATTCCCCAGGGATTTATCAATTTTATTAGTCTTTGCAAAGAACTGAGCTGTGACTTTGTTGATCTTCTCTACAGTTTGTTTCCTGGCTCATTAATTTCTGCTCTTTATGGCCTTCCTTCAACTTTCTTTGGCCCTATTATTTTTTATTTCCTGTATCTTCTTATATAGGTACTTAACTCATTAGTTTTCAGCCTTTCTTCTTTCTAATATATCCATTTATGTCTATAAATCTATCTCTAAGCACAGTTTTAACTACATACTAGAGCAATAGTTTTTATATAATTTAGTTCAAAATATTTTCTAATTTCTAACAGGATAATTATTAAGGTTTTGTGGAGAAATTTTAAGCTCCAACAACTTGAATAACATCCCACTTAAATAACATTGGTGTTCTATGAACTGGGAGAGCTCTGGAATTTGTGGCTGTCTGTTTGTGCTGGGGTTTTACAAGTGATGCTGTATGTACAGATATTCTCTCTCTTTCTCTTTCTCTCTTCTGTTATGGTGTCTATTCCTGACTCTTAGTTGGAGCCAGCAAACAGAAAGGGCTTTAGGGGTTTTCTTCCTCAAACTTCAACTCTGGGTCATGATAACTTATTTATCCTAATGAACAGTGACATTTAAATATATATATTTTAAATCTTCTTTTGTGCTTACAAATTTATTATGCAGATTTGTCAAATGTTGTATGAATCTTACCAGTAAAATGACAAAGGATAAAGCTGTTTTAGCAGAAAATATTTTTTGGTGACTTTCCACATAACTGCAGCAGAAACGGCTGTAGGTGTAGAGCTGTGCAATTTGTTAAAGCTGGAAACTATTAAAAGTGCAATAGAGGAAGATCACATCAATCTCTTCGGACTATGAATTTGCTTTAGATGTTTCACTAATATTGATTGCTTTTACAGATTTTTTTAATCTACTGAATGAATTTCAGTGTACAGTAACTATGATAATAATAGTAAAAAAATAGAACAGCATGTTTTCATGGTTTTTGACTTGTTCTTCATCACCTAGCTATGGTTTTGGTTCAACAAACATATTTTTTAGTCACCAAACAAGAAAAAGACTGTGAATCTTTCAGCTACTATAGAAATTGTCAGTTTTTAAATTTAATACTAGGGGCTGGCCCCATGGCCAAGTGGTTAAGTTCGCTCACTCTGCTTCAGTGGCCTGGGGTTTGCCAGTTCGGATCCTGGGTGAGGACCTAACACCGCTCATCAAGCCATGCTGTGGCAGCATCCCACATAGAAGAATTAGAAGGACATACAGCTAGGATATACTACTATGCACTGGGGCTTTGGGGAGAAAAAAAAGAGGAAGATTGGCAACAGATGTTCACACAGGGCTAGTCTTCCTCAAGAAAAAAGAAAGAAAGAAGGAAGGGAGGGAGGGAGGGAGGAAGAAAGGGAGGAAGGGAGGAAAATTAATTCCTTTAAAAGAAAAAAACTGAGTCCAAAAATAAATAAATAAATAAATTTTATAGTAGAAAATGTTTCACACCTTTTCAATTTTCCACAGCATCCTGTTTCAGTCATTCTAGTGTCTCATATTCTTTATTATTCAACCATCAAATAGTTTTATAGAAGGTATTCTTTTTTTAATTGAGATAATTCACATACCATACAATTCACCCTTTTAAGTACATAATTTAGTGATTGTTTAGTATATTCATGCAATTGTACAATCATCACCACTATCTAATTCTAGAACATTTTCATTACCCCAAAAAGAATCCCTGTACCTATTCACAGTCACTCCCCATCCCTCCTGCTCCTAATCCTTGGTGACCACTAATCTACCTTCTGTCTTTATGGATTTGGAATCGTACATATGGTGGCCTTTTAAGTCTGAGTTTTTCACTTAGCATAATGTAGCATGTATCAATACTTCATTCCTTTTTATGGCTGAATAATATTCCATTGAGTGGATATACCACATTTTGTTTATCCATTCATCAATTGATGGGCATTTGGGTTGGTTCTATTTTTTGGCTATTATGAATAATGCTGCTATGAATATTCACGTGCAAGTTTTTGTGTGAACACATGGTTTCACCCCTCTTGTATATGTACCTCTGAGCAGAATTGGTGGGTCATATGGTAATTCTATGTTTAACTTTTTTGAGAAACTACCAAACTGTTTTCCAAAGTGGCTGTGCTATTTTACATTCCCACCATCAATGTGTGAGGGTTCCAGTTTCTGTATCAACACTTATTATTGTCTGTCTTTCGATTATAGTTATCCTAGTAGGTGTACAGTGGTATCTCATTGTGGTTTTGGTTTGCATTTCCTTAATGACTTGATGTTGAGCATCTGTTAATGTACTTATTGGCCATTTGTATATCTTCTTTGAATAAATGGTCTGTTCAGGTCCTTTGGACATTTTTTAATGTCTTTTTATTACAGAAGGTATTCTTTAACATTATTTTTACAGTAGGCCATTGACATTCTTAATTAATATGTTCCAAAACCGTTGTGAATCTCCATAGTTGAAAATACGATTATAACATATAATTTTACCCATGAAATGAAAACAGGGTGGCTCATGAACCTTGCTGAGATATGGATGCTGAAGAGTCAGCTAGGGTTATTCATTAGGTAAATTACTCACATATGTGCACAAGCCTCAGCGCACATGATTCAAATTTGTGCCTTAGTAAAATGATGGCTTTATAAATCCTGGATGTTTAGAGATACTACAGATGATTGAAATTATAAATACTAAATCTGTGAATGTCAGTGATCTGCTGTAGATGTAACTGTTCTTAGTATGACACTATACACATCAGTTAGAATAGTATTGTCCACTTCTAATTTAGAATCTAGCAATAGCTTGCTGCAATATTTCACTGAAGGTTTTTTTATAAGCATTCTACCACCAAATTTTTCTAAATTTTATTACTTTTATATTTAAATTTGAAATAATTTTATATTTGAAATTTGAAATAAAAAGCCAAAATCACAGACCATAATGTCCAAAAATATATCTACGTGTATATGGTCAACTGACTTTTGACAAAAGAACCAATGTAATTCAATGGGGAAAGGAAACTCTTTTCAACAAATGGTGCTGGAACATTGGGATGTCAGAATGGGGGAAAATAATGAATTTTTCTCATAGCATACATAAACATGAATTTAAGACAGATCATTGACCTAAATGTAAAAACAAAGTATACAATATCTAGAATAAAACATTTAAGAATATCTTTGAAACTTTGGAGTAGGCAAAGATTTTCTAGGACAAAAAAGTCACCTAAGAGAAAAATTATAAATTGGCCTTTTGAACAATTTAAAATTCTGCTCTTTGAAGACAGTGTTAAGAAAATGAAAAGGCAAGCCACAGACAGGAAAAAAAAAATTGTATTTTGTTTGGCAAAGGACTCATATCCAGAATATGTAAATTAGAAAAGACAGTATGAAAAATTGTCAAAAGCCTTGAACAAATATTTCATGAAAGAAGATATTGGAATGTCCAATAAACACATAAAGAGGTGCTCAACATCATTAGTTATCAGGGAAATGCAACATAAAATCACAACAAGGTACTGCTTCACCCCTACCAGAATGGCTATAATTAAAAAGACTGATAAAATGTTGGACAGAATGTGGAGCTGTTAGAACTCTCATACATTGCAGCTAAGAGTATAAAATGATACAACTACTTTGGAAAACTGTTTGGCAATTTCTTATAAAATTAAACATATGCTTTATCCTAAGACCCAGCAATTCTACTTCAAGGTATATCCCCAAGAGAAATGAAATCATATGTCCCCCAAAAGACTTGAACATGAAGGTTTATAGCAGCTTTATTCATAATAGCCCCAAACTGGAAACAACTCAAATGGTATATTAACAAGTACATGGACAAATTGCAATATATTTATTCAGTAAGATACCATTCAGCAATAAAAAGAAGAAGCTACTGATACAAGCAAAACATAGATGAATCTCAAAAGTACAGTGTTGTACAAAAGAGTACATACTGAAGGATTCATTTATGTGGCATTCAAGGTAAGTGATCTATGGTAGCAGAAATTAGAACAGTAGTTGCCTCATGTGGTCAGGATAAGAGATTAACTGGAAAGAACTTTCTGGGGTGATGGAAATGTTCTGTCTTGAATGGGTGTTACTTGTCTGCATTTGTCAAAACTCATTGAACTGTATACTTAAGATCTGTGCATTTTACTGTTTTTAAATTATACCTCAATAAAGAAAAAAGAATCTGACTCTGCTTGGGAAGCACTGTGAAAGTGTCATGTCTTCTGATTAAATGAAATGATACATGTGAGGTGCTTAACACAATGAGTGTCAGGCAACAGGATTGATTATCATGGCAATCACTGCTTTATTATACTTCTGTTACCATTTTCTCTTCCTGTTTAAGCTGTTCCAGTATGTACTCTTTCCTGGTGAATTTTTTTTAATGCTTATAGCCTTAGAATGTGTAAGATTTGGGATTCTTTTGTTGAGATGAGGTGAAGGTGAAGATATTGAGACAGTTAGGAATTAACTAATTTGAATTAGTTAATACTCTGAGGACAATTTATTTGTGTCTTACAGAAGAAGCCATTGGGGAAGAGTAAAGTAGAACATTTAAAAACAAAACAATAACAAAAACTTGTTTAGTAAATTTCTACAATTTTAGTACATGTTTAGGAATATGTTATTTGTAGCTTTAAGAAATTATTATTTCTTGGGGCAGGCCCCCTGGCTGAGTGGTTAAGTTCATGTGCTCTGCTTTGGCAGCCCAGGATTTTGCTGGTTTGAATCCTGGGTGTGGATATGGCACCGCTCATCAGGCCATGCTGAGGCAGCGTCCCACGTGCCACAACTAGAAGGACCCACAACTAAAATATACAACTATGTACTGGGGGAATTTGGGGAGAAAAAAGCAGAAGAAAAAAAAGAAATTATTATTTCTTATTTTACATAAAACTGTTTTTAATATTGTGCTGCCAAAAAAGCAGACTGTGCCTGGAGGTTTTTATAAGTGCAAGGGGAATTTTAAAAATAAACTGATATATAAAAGGTAAAATCCATTCTGGTTGATGAGAAATTGAAGCCTGTAGGATGTAACAAGGCTCATCCACCAAAGAAGATACTAGCTGTTTAGCAGCAGGCTTACATTTCATTGGCCAAACTACCTATGTTATAGCAGCATATATAAAAGATAAGAGGGAAACAGGCACTCAGTTGAGACTCTGAGTGGCATAATAGGAGTAAAGAGAGAAAAAGGGCAGTAGTGTTGAAGTCTGTGACCCACACTTAGAGCCCAGTCAGGCCTTTGTCTTCATGTTCTGTTGTACTGTAGCCTGGGTGGAAGGGTTGAGATGTGGTTGCTTGTCTCTTGAGGTGCTGCTCTTTGGGGTGATATTGAAAGGAATTTTCCTGTGCGAAGTGCCCTCTAGCCTCCCTTCCCTCTCCTTTCAACATAAGATTACTTTCTCTTTGCTCTTGAGGCCGTTAGCTAGTATTATGTTTTCTTTCAGTTTATTCATATAGCAGTCCTGTTTACTTTCTTTCTGGGAACCGTCTTTAGTCTCCTCGCTAATACACATCTCTGTGGACTCTCTGCTTTCATCCTGCCTGTCCAATCTCATAGAATGTGCACTGAGAAAACTAATTGCAGAGATAAATTGGTTCTTGGTGTGCATGACTGATCAAGAGCAAAGTACCTTAATTTCAGATGCCTTCAGAGAGATTTTTCTTTAACCTCTGCTTTTAAGAGGAAGATTATAAAGCATTATCATTACTTCAGGTCAGAATTATATTGCTTTTGGTCAAAAGCTGTTGTAAGATTTACAAAGTAATAGAAACAAAGTAATCTAAAGATAAATTGTAAAGATCAAAGCAATTCAAAATTAAAGTGAATTTGAGTGTAAGCATAGGTATGGTTTTAGCGTTATAAAAGAAACCATCAGACCATACATCATTATGTCTTTTTAACTATAGCTTCCAAAATGGTGTTAATTTCTTATATTTTTAGTGAAAACCAAGAGACTTGAGTAGTTATTTGAATATGTTGTCTATAGTTGAATCCTAGTTAAAATTGTCACAAGCAATTTCTGATTTATTCCAGACATAACAATAAGGTGATTTGGAGTTAAAATGGAAGGTCCTTGCAGCACATACTAGGTGCCTGGCTTGGTTTGTGTCTTCAGCTATGTTTTATTTACTGATAATTTCCAAATCTGTATCTTTTAACTCTGGCTTCCTTCCTTGTTGATAAACTTGCATTTCCATCTAGTTGTGCAAATTTTTACCTGGATATCTAATAGGTACCTCAGATGCTTTAATGTGTTTCAAACTGAATTTAAATTTTTTTTTTTTTTTTTGCTGAGGAAGATTTGCCCTGAGCTAACATCCACTGCCAATCTTCCTTTTTTTGTATGTGAGCTGCCACCACAGCATGGCCACTGACAGAAGAGTGGTGTAGGTCCACACCCAGGAACCAAACCCAGGCCGCTGAAGTGGAGTGTGCCAAATTTAACCACTAGACCACTGGGGCTGGCCCTAAAAGTTTATTTTTAAGTCTCTTCTCCAACTAGCCTCTCCTTCCTATTTCTATATTGTGATTTATAGCTTAATTATCCTCTTCTCTTCATTAACCTTTACCTCTGCTCTTCCTAAATTACCAACTCGTATTATAACCTTTGAAATGTCTTTCAGATCTAGCCCTCTACTTCATCCCCACTGTCACTGACCATTGTGCACCTTCATTACCTATTCTTTAAAAAATTATTATTGGTCTTGTTATAAAAGTAATGAGTGCTTTTTAAAAATTCAGACCCTGTAGGGGCTGGCCCCGTGGCCTAGTGGTTAAGTTCGCGCGCTCTGCTGCAGGCGGCCCAGTGTTTCGTTAGTTCGAATCCTGGGCGCGGACATGGCACTGCTCATCAGACCACGCTGAGGCAGCATCCCACATGCCACAACTAGGAGAACCCACAACGAAGAATACACAACTATGTACCAGGGGGCTTTGGGGAGAAAAAGGAAAAAATAAAATCTTTAAAAAAAAAAAAAAATTCAGACCCTGTAGAGGTTTATGCAGTAAAAAATTCCCTATTTTTTCCCTTAAAATTCTAATTCTCTCAGGTAACCTCTGTTTTTGTTTGGTGTATACACTGATAGACATTTTCTATGCATTTCTGAACATAGAGATATAGATATAGAAATAATCTCAAATACTTTACCATCTCTTGCTTGGACGATTAAAACAGATTCCTCACTGGTCTCCCTACCATCAACCCCTCTCCACCTTGGCCGTTGCCAGAGTTATCCACCTAAACAGCAGATCTTCTCTGCTTAAAGAGCTCTGCTTGTTGCCTGTCACCTATAGGATAAGGGCCAACCCCTTAATATTGCTTATATGGAAGCCCTTCACAGTCTGGGCCCATTATCTGTCTCCAGCCTTACTCCTTGCTGTTTCTGCCTTGCTCCTTATCTCCAGTGCTGCTATTCCCTGGATTGGTCATGTCTGATCATGTCTCCCTACCTTTGTACATATGCTCAATCTCTTCTCTGGCAAATTTCTACCCATTCTTCAAGACCCTGCTCATCTATTGCCTCCTCTATAGAGGTGTTTTTGCTGCTTTTCCCAAGCAGAGGTTATGGCTCTCTCTTCTCTCTTTCTTCAGTACCTTAGTCACATCTTTTTTTTGGTTTATTTGCATGTCTCTCCCTTAGTTCCCTTTGAGTTTTATAAAAGCAAGACTCTTGTCTTACTCATCATTTTACGTGTGATACTCTGCCCAGCAAATAACAGGCATTCAGTAAATGTTCAGTAAATAGACATGTCTGTAGTTTAGATCTGCATGGCTATAAAGGCCTATCTAAGTTAAAGAAAGTAAAATTTTAGACCACATCATTTTTTGGAATTTTTAAGCCATTTTAACTTAATATTTTTATAAGTTTTACTTAATGATATCAATTTTGGCCTTTTAAAAAGGATGGTAGTACAATTCCAGCATGACCTATTTCTTAACTTATAAAATAACTCAGCTGTTAATGAAATAGTATACAACAATAAAAAATAGTGAGTTAGATCTATATAGAGACAGTAAGAGATGTACAAGATATATTGTGAAGTAAAAGGTGAGTTGCATAATGGTTTGATCCTATTTTTAAGAGAAATAGTATGTTATGCTTAAAAAAGAAATCTAGACAAACATAAATCAGATTATCTTTATTTTCTTTATTCTTTTATTCTTCAACCTTGTAATATATTATTTTCTACTATGTAACTGCAGTGTTTGCATTTTTATACACTGAGCAGCATGTACTTTCATAAGCAGAAAAAAAGACCAAAACAAAACAAACTACCCTTCAGTTTTTAACCTTTCATATTCTTCAAAAGAAAGTTGTCTGGGTAGCAGAATTTTTTTGTCTTTGTTTTGTTTTGTTTTTGGTTTGCCCAGAGAGTTAGAAAATATCTTTAACTAAAAACTGAAAAATGAGTTTGAAGACATTTTAGCTATATATGTCAGATCAAGTCAGTTAAGTAATTTAGTGCCTACTGTGTGTAGTGTAATATGCGAGGTGCTGTAGTATTGAAGGATGTGGTTTCTATTGTGTAGTAACTGATAGCTTTTGCTGGATAGCAGAAATTCCTGAGTAGCAATTTGTGAAGGAGATAAAATAAGTAATAATTCTATAATTACCTATTTTAAATATGTTTTCCTTAAACTGGAAATTTTCCCTTGTATTTTGAGGGAATGTGTATTTTATTTCAATGTCTTATTAGAAACTGAAAAATAAGAATGGCTTTGTTTTAAAGCAAATTGGAAAGGACATTTGCTGGTAGGTAAGACATGATAATAAAAACTAAGAGCATAAGGAAATTTGTCTTAGTGGTTAAATAGCAAAGATTTTTTACCATAAAATCCTGAAGTATCATTTCCTAATAAGTGTACCATATGTGTTTGATTACTGTCTGAATTGTCACTTAGATTATCAAACAGTGAAAATATAGATACATAGTTGCTGTTCAAAAAGTATTTTATTGACCTACTAAGTTGATATTTTTTATAATATAAGTTTTACTGAATGATGTTAAATGAATATCTTCGCTTACCATTTGCTAAGTGGCTACCAAGATAGGTTTTAGTTTAAAGGCATCAGGGTTCTAAAACTCATTGAAAATAATTGGGGATATTTTGTCTCCTCTATCTGTAAAATGAAGCAGAATTTTAATAGAAAGGACTTGGTTTAAGTATTAAACAGTTTTCTTCCGAAAATGAGCTACTGTTTTTATGATGGAGATTCCACTGTGATTGCTACATTTTCTTTGCTTCCTACTGAAGAAGCTCTTAGTGCACTTGCAAAGAGCATAAGGAGTCATGTCAGAGGTCAGCTATTTGAGTCCATTTTCCCACAGCCGCCTGGTGCGAGTGATCTTTTACTGTGTTTTAAAAAAATGGGCAAGGATTAGAGAGGATTAGAAAGAATATTATCCTCCTGAATATAGGCCCAAGGCACTAAGGGGAGAGAACCCAACCAGGCAGCAAATGGGCTTTGCTTGACCAGGACACAACCTCTGCTGCATTCCTGTAAGAAACTGAATGGGAAATGTTAAGTCCCCAAACTGGATTAGTAAATAATCTCATAGCTTGTGACATCTGCTAAAATAAATTGATGAGCAGATTGCATTCTTACACTTTGAGGAAAGAGCCAGAGACATCAAGACTAAGAGTAATTAATCTCTTTTATCTTTTTTTTAAAAAATTTCAGCCTTATTAGGGTATAGAAGAATAACTAAAGATGGGCATTAAGCTCACTAAGTGTCGGAAAGGCGTATTTCATAGACAAAAAATAAAAAGTTATTTTAGATATATTAATATGATGAGTACAGATATATTGATTAATAACCTAAGGGTTAAATTTTGAAACTACAACCTTTTGTTTTTAAGAGTCTTCCTGCTTGTAGCAGTTTTACAAAGTGTTTCACAAATTCAACTCTTTAATTTATGTTGTTTATCTCATTAGTTTATGTAACAACCTGAGGAACTTAGAATTTGAAATGTGAGAATATATCTTTTGAGACACCTCTGGAATGTTTCTCTTTTGATATTAACAGAAATTAATGTGGTTTGGATCTTATGACTCATAATGTGGTATCAAATTATTTAGGACCAAAGAGGTTGTTTCAAATCTATTTTAGTAGGGGAAGTGTACTCTGGTCTCAGTCCTTGGAGCAAGTGTTTAGCTAACTAAATATTTTTTAAAGATTTTGTTTTATGTTGACCATTTTAATAGTAAAGATGATGTACAAGTGGTTAATTTTGCATCTTTCTTCATATAATTAGTACATTTGGTTAGTGTAATAACTGATTATACAGCTTTTGTTGTGGATTACAATATTAAGGCAAGTATTTTCTTCAAGAGTTTAAGATAGAATTGAATTTTATTTGTGACTAAGAATTGATAGGCTCTAACTTCTTCAACATGCATACTCACTAATCCCTTAAATGCATTTTGCATTATACTTTCTTGGCTCAGTGCCTTGGTAAAGTTGGCCCTGTACTTTGAATATATCCTCCTATTCTTCTCCGCCCACCCTCCCCCCCAATCTGCTCATCCCCCACATTCCATCCATCTTTATATATCAACTCAAATCCCAAATTCCAAGTGGTTTATTTTCAGCCCCTAAGTCATAATAAATACCTCCTAAACATAGAGTTACCATATGACCCAGAAATTCCACTCCTAGGTATATACCCAAGAGTGATGAAAACACGTTCACATAAAAACTTGTACGTGAATGTTTATTGCAGCATTATTCATAATAGCCAAAAGATGAAAACAACCAAATGTCCATCAGATGATGGATGGATAAACAAATGTGTTATATCCGTACAATGGAATATTATTCAGCTATAAAAAGGAGTGAGGTACTGATATATTCTACAATATAGATGTACCTTGAAAACATTGTGGTAAGTGAAAGAAACCAGATACAAAAGACCATGTATTATGTGATTCTCTTTGTATGGAATATCCATAATAGGCAAATCTATAGACAAAAAGTAGATTAGTGGTTGATTAGGGCTTAAGGAGGATTGGGGAGTAGAGGGTGATAACTGAAGAGTGCAGGGTTTTCTTTTGAGGTGATGAAAATGTTTTAAAATTGAATGCGGTGATAATTGCACCTATCTGTGAATATACTGAAAACCATTGAGTTGTATACTTTAAAGACTGGCACTTGAGCTAACAACTTGCCAACCTTTTTTTTTTTTTTTTTTGCTTTTTTCTCCCCAAATCCCCTCCAGCAGATAGTTGTATACTTATAGTTGTGGGTCCTTCTAGTTGTGGCATGTGGGATGCCGCCTCAACATGGCCCGATGAGCGGTGCCATGTCCGCGCCTAGGATCCGAACCAGTGAAACCCTGGGCCGCTGAAGCTGAGCGAGTGAACTTAACCACTCGGCCACGGGGCCGGCCCCTGAGTTGTATACTTTAAATGGGTGAATTGTAAAATATGTGAGTTATATCTCATTGAAGCTGTTATAAAAGACTAAATTTAAAAAATTAATACTTCCTATCCATATTCCTATATACATTGTTTATAGCTCTCATAAAGCACTTAGCACATTCTGGTTGTCATTATTAACTTAAGAAATCTGTCATTCTCAGCACTTTAGAAAGCTCCAGAGAATAGAGTGTTTTTTGGTGCTCCCTGACAAGTATAGTGCTTTGCTCTCAGTAAATATTAATTTAATTGAACTTCTTCACAATTAGGTTGCTTCATCTGCAAAATGGAAATAAGAGAAAAAAAAGAATTGAATCTTACCATAAAGTGTTGTTCCAAAATTGTACTTTATAATTTTTACACTTAATTCTTTTTGGAAAAATAACTGTTTGCTCTCACATTGTTTCCTCAGCTTGAGTTTTCATTTGGTATTTGGCAAGGTCACACATGAGCCATTTATCACTTTATTTTTACCTATAGGAATATTCTGCTCTTTGGAATTTGCATGTATAAGCATCTTATATACATGTTATCAATAGGACCCTCTTGTCATTTCAACTAGCTTAATGTTTGTTTTTTAAATCAAATTGACTTTATAAAATTTGAATCTACATTTTTGTGGGCGTTTGAATTTAACATAATTTTTCTTTTTTCTGTGATGTGTCTATGTCTGTGTGTTATTTTTCTAGTATTTACTAGAGATGAAAAGTCTGATTTTGCCTCCAGAACACATTCTGAAACGGGGTGATAGTGAAGCAATTGCCTATGCTTTCTTTCATCTTCAGCATTGGAAGCGAATAGAAGGTGCCCTTAATCTGTTACAATGTACATGGGAAGGCAGTAAGTATTCTTTCCAAAAGTAACACTAATCTCTTTGACTATCCATTGCATTCACAGGCAGTCTTTTTTAATGAGATTGTCTGAGTTTCTGTAAGGATTTATTGTTCAGGTTGGTTTCAAAGTAAACTCAATGATGTTATATTTCGATTATTGGTGGAAGAAATTCTTAATGTATTTATATGGATTCCACATTTAGGAAAAGCAGAATGAGAAACTTTTATGGTATTCTGCCATATGTTCATTTAAATTACATATTTCTAAGGAAAGAAAATGAAAACTTACATCGTTGGTTTATAAGCATTTTAATGTGGTTGAGCTATTGTTCTAATATTTTTTAAATTGAACTGTTTTTGTTTTGTTATGTGTTATTTTCAGATGTGTACAACATGAAACTATTTTCCTCACAACTAATATTAATTCTATTCTTTTTTAAATCTTTTTTTTATTGTAGTAAAATATACATAACATGAAAATTATCATTTTAACCATTTTAAAATGTGCAGTTCGGTGGCATTATGTACAATCACAGTGTCGTGCAACTATCACCATTATCCATCCCCAGAACCTTTTCATCATCCCAAACTGAAATTCTATATGCATTAACAGTAACTCCTCAGTCTTCCCTCCTCCCAGCCCCTGGTAAGCATTCTGCTTTCTGTCTCTATGAGTTTGCCTGCTCTAGGCATCTCATATAGTGGAATCATATAATCAGTGGATATTTGGGTTGTTTCCACCTTTTGGCTGTTGTGAATAATGCTGCTGTGAACGTGGGTATACAAAAGCTCCTGCTTTCAATTCTTTTGGTCATATACTTGGAAATGGAATTTCTAGATCATATAATTCTGTTTAATTTTTTGAGGAACTGCCATACTAAATTTTATAACAGCTGCACCATGTTGCATTCTACCAGCAGTCCACAAGGGTTTTACTTTCTCTGTGTCCTCACCAACACTTGTCATTTTCTGGTTTTTTGATAATAGTCATCTTAATGAGTGTTAAGTGGTATCTCATTGTGGTTTTGATTTGCATTTCCCTAATAATGAATGATGTTGAACATCTTTTTATTTGCTAATTGACCATTTGTATATCTTCTTTGGAGAACTGGACTGTTTTTCAATTTACTACTAGGTCTCTTATTTGTAATTTCCTAAAATCACTAAGATAATGAAGAAGCTTAACCAAAATATTTTATCAGTTGAATTTTTATAACAGTTCTCTTGGAAAGTATACCTCTGCTACCAATAAAAATTCGAAAGTAAATTCAATGCTCATTCACTAAAATTGGTTAATCCCCTCAGTTCCTAAACTTTGTACTGAGGCATCTTCGGGCACTACAGTACATTTACACAAGTACCACAGCATATTTTAAATTTTCAGTGGAAACACAGCAATATTCAACATCTGTCAGACACCCATTCAAACTGTTAGCTCTAGATAGTTAATGGTTTCACCATTAGGTGTCTCTCCATTCTCTATTTCTTTCAATGTTGTCATAGCTTCACAAAGCTGGGTTTTTGTTAGTTTCTGTGCTTAAAAGAAGTACCACACAAAATCATTGTGGAACAGGAAATGAGGATACTGGTAGTCAATCTGATTCCAAGTTTTGAGAAGTTATGCAGTGCCCAGCAGGCTCATACATCACATTAATAAGAAATGATGGTTATTTAAAAATGAAATAATTATTTTTTCCTTTAATTTATGTCTATCATTTTTTCGAATAACTGCTAAGTTGCTAGAACATAAGCTCTTAAAGTTGTTTGGACCCACTACTTAATAAGTGGAATTGTTAGATATTTATTTCATCATAGGGGCATCATAAAAAATTACTGAGACACGAAGGGCACCATGTGTCCTTGAACCAAGAAAATTTGGGAACCTCTACATTAACCATTTGCTAAGGGTCAGACACTGTGCTTGACACTGACAATTTACAGATTAATGAAACTGGGACTACTAAAACTGAGGAGCTCAACGTCTTTGGGTAATTAGACTTTCTTTTGCTTTTTTTCAGTACTATGAGCTCCTCAAAACTCTATCTCATTTATCTTGTATATGTCTTTAATCCTAGTGTTCTGCTTGACACACAGGAGGTTTTTAATAAGTGTATGACATACTGTATTTCATAAATAGTCATCTTGATGGAGGCCGGCCCTGTGGCTGGGTGGTAAAGTTTGTGCACTCGACTTCAGCGGCCCAGGGTTTTGCTGGTTTGGATCCTGGGCACGGACATGGCACCGCTCATCAGGCCACGCTGAGACGGCGGCATCCCACATACCATAACTAGAAGGAACCACAACTAAAATATACAACTAGGTATTGGGGGGATTGGGGGAGAAAAAGGAAAAGAAAAAAGAAAAAAGAAGATTGGCAACAGTTGTTAGCTCAGGTGCCAATCTTTTAAAAAAAAAATCATGGTGATGAATGATTTCCTAGTGTTACCACTGATTTGCTCTGTGACTTTGGAAAAATTACTAGTTTTTATTGTGGCAAAACAAAATTCATATTTTTACCAAAGTTTATAGAGTCAAGCACTAAAAGAAAAACAAAAACCGTATCACAATTTTGCTGAGTTTTTAGCTAGCTGAGTAGATCGAAAAGGATTCCTTCTTTAAGAGTCTACAAGAGTTGGTGATAATCTAGATCAGGGATGGGTAAGTTTTTTCTGTAAAGGGCCAGATAGTAAATATTTAGTCGTTGCATGCCGTAGTCTCTGTCACAACTACCCCACTCTTGTATCCTGAAAGCAGCCTTACATAATATATAAATGAACAAGTATGGCTGTATTCTAATAAAATATTATATTAGTTTTGAGGAAGATTAGCCCTGAGGCGAACATCTGCTGCCAATCCTCCTCTTTTCGCTGAGGAAGACTGGCCCTGAGCTAACATCTGTGCCCATCTTCCTCTACTTTATATGTGGGACGCCTGCCACAGCATGGCTTGACAAATGGTATGTAGGTCTACACCCAGGATCTGAAACAGTGAACCCCAGGCTGCCAAAGCAGAATGTGCTAACTTAACCGCTGTGCCACTGGGCTGGCCCCTCTAATATTATTTACAAAAACAGTGGGCCAGGTCTGGTCAGAGGGCTATACTTTGGTGACCCCTGATCTAAATTAAACTCTCCTCATAGAAAACTTTGCTGGCATCTCACATGTGAAGCTACCCATTGAGAACTCTTTTAAGTTGCCAACGGTTATAGCCACAACAGTTATACATGTTGCAATTTTATGAATATTCTTATAAGAAGTGGAATTCATACCTACAAAGTTAAGTCTCTTGTGTTTATAATGAGGAGACTAAGGCAAGAAAGACCCAGCCAGTCTTATTATCCACTATTCCCTTTAGTTTTATTCCAGCCAGACCATTCATTATTCTCTAAATAAATCTTATTCTTCCCCTTAGTTCTTCTTTTGCTTTCTTTCATCTAAAATGTGTCTCTAAAAAAGAAAATAAAATGCTATGTGAAAATTTTGTAAAAATATGTCTCCAAAATAGCTTTGATCTATAGTATAGGATGAAAATGAATCTGAGTTGAATGCCAACATATGTATTTTTTTTCTCAGCTTTTAGAATGATTCCATACCCACTAGAGAAAGGCCACCTATTTTACCCTTATCCCAGCTGCACAGAGACTGCTGATAGAGAGCTGTTACCTAGTAAGTAAATATTCTAGTTTTCTTAAACTTAAAAGTAGTTGCGAGATTGTTTTTCATAGTATTCTCCCATTTTAAAAGTGCCTTTAGTTGAAATTTAGGATACTCTTTGAATACTATTTTAGCCATTTCTTGCATGTAGTTGCATAATTCATTTCATTCCCAGATATTTTTTGGGTAAAACGCTATGCTAGATGCAATGAAGGACACCAAGATTAAAGATTTAAAAAGAGAAGTCATCTTATAAACCTTAAAGAAGAAATAATACCAATCTTTCACAAATTCTTTTCAGAAAATAAAGAAGGAAGGAACACTCCCCAACTCATTCTGTGAGACCAATTTACCCTGATACCAAAACCAAATACATTATAAGAAAAGGAAACTATAGAACGACATCCCTCATGAATATAGACACAAACATCTTCAACAGAATATTAGCAAACTAGATCCAGCAACATATAAAAAGGATTATACTCCATGACCAAGTGGGATTTACCTCACAAATGCAAGGTTGGTTTAACATCTGAAAATGTAATGCACCATGTTAATAGAATAAAGGACAATAGCTGCAGAAAAAGCATTTGACAAAAATCCAATGCACATTCATGATAAAAATTCTGAATAAACTAGGGATAAAAGGGAACTTCCTCAACCTAATAAAGAATAGCTACAAAAAACCCACAGCTAACATCATACTTAATGGTGAAAGACTGAATGCTTTCTCCGTAAGATCAGGAATAAGGCAAGGATGTCAGCTCTCATCACTTATATTCAGCATTGTGCTAGAGGTTCTAGTCAGTGCAGTCAAGCAAGAAAAAAAAATAAAAGGCACTCTTATTAGAAAGGAAGTAAAACTCTTTATTCACAGAAGACATAATCTTCTATGTAGGAAATCCATATAAACACTATTAGAACTAATATACAAGTTCAGCAAGGTTGCAGAATATAATATCAACTTACAAAAGTCAATGGCATATTTATATACCAGCAATGAACAATCCAAAAATGAAATTTAGAAAATGATTCCAATCATATAGCATCAAAAATAATAAACAATTTAGGAATAAATTTAACAAAAGAAGTGTGAGACTTCTACATGAAAAACTACAAAATATTGCTGAGAGGAATTAAAATCTAAAGGAGAGACCTTCCATGTTTATGGGTTGGAAGACATAATATTATTTAAATGGCATTTATCTCCAAATTGATCTATAAATTCAATGCAATCCTTATCAAAATCTCAGCAAGGATTTTGCAGAAATTGACAAGCTGACCCCAAAATTTATGTGGAAAGGTAAAGGACCCAGAATAGCCACAACAGTCTTTATAAAGAGAACAAAATAGGAGAGACTACACTTCTCAATTTTAAAAAAAGCAATCAGAGTCAGGAGGAGAACCAGAAATATGTAGGGTTATGATTGCTGAGAGTGTTTCCGTCTAGTCGCTGCTTTCAGGAAGCCAAACTTCTCAAAAGAAGAGTCTGTACCTTTTGTCTCAGCTGCCTTGGCATCCACTCACTCTTTTTCTCTGTGAACTGATAAATTTCTCTTTAACTTTTCTTTTTATGATTTAACCAATAAGTTATGATTTAATCAGTGGCTGGCCCGGTGGCGCAGCAGTAAAGTGCGCACTTTCCGCTTCGGTGGCCCAGGGTTCGCTGGTTCACATCCTGGGTGCAGACATGGCACTGCATGGCACGTCATGCTGTGGCAGGCGTCCCACATATAAAGTAGAAGAAGATGGGCACGGATGTTAGCTCAGGGCCAGTCTTCCTCAGCAAAAAGTGGAGGATTGGCAGCAGTTAGCTCAGGGCAAATCTTCCTAAAAAAATCAATAAATAAAATAAATAAAAAGTTATGATTTAATCAATAAGGTTGTAAACGCTGGCACCATGTTTCCTTATATGATATAAACGTGCCAAAATTTTTACAGTTCTGGGACCATTAGAACTAAATTCTGGGAAGGAAAGTTACAGTTTTACAGTCATCAAACTTAATGAGCTGAAAGTTGAAACAGAGAGATGAAAATTTAGGAGAGATTATGGAAGTTGAGTAGGCTGATATTTTTCTCCCAGGGTCTTTTATTTTCCTCCATCCTCTGAGATAAGTTATCTTTTCTTTCTCTGAACTCTCAAAGTGCTTTGTGTACTTAATCTCCCCCTTCTAGATTGTAAACTTGATGGCCAAGATTCTCTTCATTGTCCCTCTATGTATCTCTATAATCACCATAAAAATTGATATTTAATAAATATTGTTTGAATTAGTCAAATTTATTAATTTATTCTTATAAACATGCCAGGTACGTTGTAAGTACTCAACAAAAATGTTAAATGTTAGTATCTTTTTCTCCTTATCCTACTCCAAACTCCTAAGCTGCTCACAGGTTAATAGAAAAACTGATAAACAATGTGTTAAATATGTATGGAATAGATTATAAGGAAGCTCGAGTTGGGAGTGCCTATCTCTCCAAGGTCAGAGATGATTCCCAAATATGACGTGGGTGGCTTGAAGAATGGTAAATCTATCACGCGCAGGAGGAGCAGGTTCGGGGATAGGAGTAGGGGAAGTAAATAAGTTCAGGCTTTGCGTATGTTGCATGTATGACATCTCACCCATTGTTGTTAAAAAACAATCCAGTTAAGTAAATTTGAAGATCTAATGGGCTTTATTCAATGATTCATGAATCGGGCAGCATCCCATCTAGCTCTGAGGAGCTGTACAAAACAGGAAGCTTTTATAGGCAGGAGGGAGAAAAGAATGGATAGTTTCAGGCAAGGTCACCTTCATTTAGGAGACAAAAGAGGTTTGTCAGGCAGATTGCCTCACTAGTGCTGACTAGGAAATTCCAAACTGACTGGTTAAGCTTACATTCCTGGAGGAGGTTGAAATTGCAAGTAGGTTACATATTAAGTCTCTGTTTGGTGATATGGGCTTAGCACAAGTGACTCCATTTTGGGCCTGTTGTCTCTTTTTTTAACAGTGTATGTACATATATATATGTATATATTTTTATATATATAAATATGCTTAAATATTACATAATCTACTTAACACATATATATATACACACATAGGCTTTATATTTTATATCCCTAAATAGTATATGTCTAAGATATATTTGTAATATAATGTGTTTATATTAAAAATATATGTATTGTATAAATAGTAAATATTGTAGATATTCTTTGGGTATAAATAATAGAGAGCTGCTTCAAAGTAGCTTAAAAATAAAGGAAATTTGTTGGAAGAAGACTAGTTTATCTCAAAGAACCCAAAGGCGATAATTACAGTTGGATCTCAGAAGGGTCTAGAACCAGGAACTAGAAGGCTATCAGGATTTCCAGGAGTCAGTAATCTGTATATCTCTATCTCAGGCTGCCTTTTTCAGTTTCTCCTATTCTCACTTTGTTTTTCTCCTTCCCCAACTCCATCTTCTCTTTGTACGAGCTCTGATTTCTGCTTGTCTCAGTGTATTTGTTTCATTTTTATCCTTCTGTCTTTGCAGTTTGGCTTTCCCTTCTTGGACGCTCAGGTAGCCAAATTTGATGCCCCTGTACAGCTCTGAGTTTACATGTCATCAGTGCAGGCAAAGAATACAAACTGAATGATATCTCAACACCACTTCTAAAACTTCGGGGAGAAAGAATCAGATTTACTCAGGTGTTCATCCCTGGTCCAGTCAGCCATGGCCTAGGGACAGGATTACATTGTGTGAACAAAATTGCCAGGAGTCCTGCTATCTCTTTCTCTCTACATCAGAAAACTGACTTGGGAGTCATCTGTTTTTAGACATGAATGAGATCACTAAGGGAAACTGTATAGAGTGAGAAGTGAACTAAGGGTGGAACCATGGGGGCACAAAAATGTCTAAGGAATGGGTGGCTGATAAGGAGTCTGGAAGATTCTGTGAAGGAGTCATCAGAGAGACAGGACAAGAACCAGAACTAGATATCCTAGAAACGAAAAGGAGGAAAAAATTTCCAAGTGAGGAGGAGTATCTGAGATATTAAGTAAGGTAATTACTGAGAAGAATCCATTGACTTTGGCAATTAGAAAGTCATTAGTGAGAGAAATTTTATTTTCTTTTCTCAGATGGTGGTGGTAGTCATCGTTCTTGTTGTTTTTCCATTTTAACAGGAACAAAGATATTTAAGGCAAAAGAACAAATTATTTAATTATGGAACATCAGTATGCAAGAGTGTGTTATATTAGGATAATACATTTAGTCTAAAATAATGCCCCCTAAATTATTACAAAGGTTGCCTGATATAAGGCCAACTTTACACAACAATATGAATAAAATCAGGATTATTGTCATGCATCATCAGAGCCATAGGCTATAAGAACAGACAGTTTTCTTTTTGGCAGGCCTTTACTATTCTTAGGTTGCTACTCATTTGCAAATTCCAGGACATAGGAGAGGAGGGATGTGCTGGGGGGTTTTGTTTGATTATATTGTATGTTCTTGGAGTATTTTTTCTTTCTCTGACTGTGGTAAAATGAGCAAATTTTTAGTAATGTGGAATTCTCATACCCGAGAGTACTTAATGTTTTTTGTTTTCAAGTCTCCTTCAACCCTGATATGAGTTACAGCATTCTAGAATTTACTTATTAACCACATAAGTTCAGACTTGAACTATTCCCTTAGTTCACGTAGCTATTTAGTTGTCTTTTTTGCCTCATGATAAATTTTTTCTCTACAAGCTAGTGATGAAATTTGAACTTTTACTTCAGGGAGTGTTTCCGTACTAGCCATCCATTATATTAATGTATTAGCCAAACATTGACTGACAAACACATCTACAGAAAGCAATCCAGAAAGGAATAATTAGGTCTCCCCTTTAGTATAAAAATCTCATATTTTAGGAAATTATCTTACTAAAAGCTATACAGTTTTCTACCTTATAAAGTGGGAATAATACTATTTCTTAGGGTTATTGAAAAAAATCAAACAAACTAATATAAATTAAAGCTCTTTGTAAACCATAAAATGCTATATACTTTAATTAATATTATTAATTTTGCAGTCTCTCATACAATAGCAATTATAGTAACCATTGGTATACGTAAGTATTTGTTTCCTGTCTTCATAAATACCATAGTTTGTTTCCCTTGGTTTGCTGGAAGAAGTTGGCCTCTCGTGGCTGACGGATAGGGCAAAAGGGACTGCTGGTTTTTTGGGTGCTGAAAGCACACCGTTGTCCACAGCTTCTAATGTTTCTAACTTTTTAAAAAAAAATTCAGACTTGGTGTGCTTTTGCTTTAAACATGACTCAAGGCTCTGGAAATTTTATGAATTTTTAATGAGTTTGGTTTTTAGTATATACTCTCTGAATATAGTATAAGACACAAAAATATTATGGCTACTGAAGGAAACTTAGGTGTAATCTTAGGTGAATCATTATATTTAAAAAAGTGAAATTTACAGCTGACCTTGATTCAGCACGGAATTAGTCATCCCTTACTTATGCAGGGTATTACATCAAGAATTCCTGGTTTGTGTCCAGACCTGAGTGGTCAACTTCCTGAACTGATGAGGTCCCAGAATAGCTCTCAGTTTACCAGACATTTATTGAGCACCTACTGTATGCCAAACATTGTAATAGGCTTATCTCAGCATTGTTATTCAAGTATTTTCAAATTTCAAATAAGCTGTAAATACTTGAATACCATTGGTAATGAAATATCTAATCATTAGAAGAATAATGATTACTTGAGTAAATATCCGAATGTGGTAAATAAGACAAGGGACTTCATTTATGTACAGAATCCTAGGGCTTTGATATTCTAGTTTGATTTTTACAGTGCTCGATGAAATGCCACATATAGAACCTTGTTAATAACTGGGTAAATTTATTAACTGATGGTTCTGGGAAGTCTCCAACCACATATCTGTCTCTTGATCTCTATATTCATCTCTTAGCTTTCCAAAGAGCAAGAATTATAACAACTTACATTTATTAAGGGCTTACAACGTTCATCATAACAATTCCATAGCAACTACTAGAGGGTTCAGCAACTTCTTCAAGATCACACAGCTAATAAGTGACAAAGCTCTTTTTCAAAACCACCTCAGCATGACTTTACAATTAATATTCTTTCCCACGATGCTGTCCTATTCCCGGTCCCCAGCACAGTCATCTGACTATGTAGATATGCTATCGATGCTGGAATAGATAAGGGATAACTTTCTTCTACCTTGCTTGGCCAGAGACTTCTTGTTCTTTTTTTAAAAATTATTTTCCTTTTTGGTTTTTAAAAATAGATTTCATTTGGAAATACTAAAACTGGCTTGTTTATACTGTATTCTGAAATAAAATCCATTTCTACCTTTTCTCCCTTGCAGCCTTTCATCATGTTTCTGTTTACCCAAAGAAGGAGCTTCCTTTTTTCATTCATTTCACAGCAGGACTGTGTTCTTCCACAGCAATGATAGCTCTTCTCACACACCAGTTTCCTGAAATCATGGGTGTTTTTGCTAAAGCTGTAAGTATGATCTCAAGGACTTGTGTAGAGTATTTGTAAAACACACAAGAAACCATCTTTGATCTGTACGTGGCAATCCAGTTTATCAGTGGAAGATATTTGTCATAGTAAATTACAGGAATTGATTTGTAAAGTTGCTGCCATAAATATGTCAAATATAAATTTTTCAGTGATTTGAGCTATTTTTTTGTTGCTTAAAAGTTTAAAGAATACAATGGCATAACATTATAAAATTGATCTTTGGAGATCACTTTTGGTGGTAAACATAGCAATTATTTCCTGCTAAAGAACAATCCAACACTTCTAAATGCATTTTCTTTGGCATTTAAAACATTTCCCTATTTTATAACAAGCTGTTTGATTTTTCTGTTTAAATGAAATTGTTAGTTCTAAGGATTTGCTGAACTTTAAAGTCAAGAGTGCAACTAGAATGGAGAATAGGTAGGTAAGATGAGACAGATGGGACATTTGCCCTGGATACAGGATGTGCCGCCCTGTTACTGTATCTGCATGTCCTTATTGACTTTCCCCAACATTGGTTTTAGAACCATGTATAGAGCTTTATTTTCATTTTTACCCTTTAGTTTTGAAGTGCTTCCCCATTTCCTGACCCAGGTCCAGGAAGTACTTGAGGACTGATATTAAAAAGGGTATCCCATGATTATTTACTCTTCTACATGAACATAATTAATGTCATTGGCTCAAAGTAAAATTCCCAGAGATAGGTCCCTTTAAGTCTCCAAACCTTTTAAAAAATGTGTCTTTCTTGTACATCTTTGCATTTTTAACAGGTAATAAGAGTTCAAACCCAAAAAGAAAATGCTGATTTATTATATTGTCAAATAGAAAAGCACTGAGAACGTAGAAACACTAGCCCTTACTTGGTAATGTAATTTCTATGTTCTTCTCTATATGCCTCCATTCCACCTCCCTGTTTCCTCACAATTTCTTTTCCTGCCTTAAGAATAGTTTATTTTGTGCCTTAATGATTAGTTGGTTTTCTTCTGGCACCAGTAGTAAGAACACTGGTTTCCCTTTTTCCCTGAAGGTCAACTGTATAATGTGTTAAGTTGCCACTGGCTGTAGGCCTAGGAGTCTGAGACTGCACTTGATTCTGGGTCAAGCTTCAAGAAGAATGACTTTCCACTGTTGTTCAGGGAGTATAGATATTTGGGTTGGAAACTGACTGTTCTGTTTCTTTTTAGTGTAAAAAGGAAGCTTAGTGATCATACTATAACTCTGTTATTTGCAGTGGTACTGACTGGGGAGTGAGTGTGTCTCAGACTGAAATAACCTTACTGTGTAATCTGGCATAGAAAAAAAATTGACTAGAAGGGGAATCCTGTCCATTTAACAACTGGAAAAAAAAATGCAGCTGTGTATTTGAGATCAGTCAAGCAATGAGAGAGATGGCCCTTGGGTAGTGAGAAGAAGGTGAAATGGAACAAGGAGGGATATTTAGAATCTGGAATAGGTATGTATTGATTGTTAGTAGTGTACTTCCATGAAGTATTGGCTAAAATTAATATGGAGTGTACTCACTATCTGCTCTATCCATCATCATTGGTATATAGTGTCTGCCTTTACCTGAAAGATTACAGATGAACCAGAAGAGCCTTTAAGATTATATAGCACAAGCTCCTTAGCATTCCTGTAGCAGAGTCTGAGAATGAATACTTATGCATTTTAAAGTGGAAACTTCTTTTTTAGACCAAAAGTTATTTATTTACTGTGATTCTAGTTGATGAACAATAAACAGGCATTTATTTACTATCTTTTGATGTTTGTATAGTTGGTGGTATATAGTATTAAAATGTTAAAAAGACAGCAAACTGTTACAGCCACATTTTATCCTTGTGGCCTTTATGTGTGCATTTTAAGTTCCTAAAGCTAAGTATTTACTAAAAGTACCTGCACACCAATATTTGGTATGCAGCAGTTCCAAGGGTAGGATCCATTTAAGAATTAATGAAAAATGATTACAGTATGGACAGTCTCCAGCTTATACACACAATGTATAAATGCCTCAACAGACAGATAGCCAGCAAGGGAACTAGAGGACCAAATACCACTTATTCCCCACTTAGTAAAGTGTGGTCTATGGACTAGGAGCATCACCATCACCCAGGAGTTTGTTAGGAATGCAGAACCTCAGGCACCACTCCAGACCTCCTGAATCTGCATTTTTAACAAAATTCCCCGGAAATTCTATATGCACATTTAAAACTTGAGAAGCCCTGCTCTACTCTACCCCCAATAAGAGGAATTTAGAATGCCAGGTGCCACTTCTTCGAGGTGGAGAAGGGGCAGCATTGCAGAGTACTTATGATCATAGGTTCTGGAGCCAAATGCTTTGCTTTGAATTCCAGCCCTGACACTTTAATGGCTGTGCAATCTCGGGTAAGTTACTTAACCTTTTCTCCCCCTCATTGTAAAATGAGAATAGTACTACCTCATAGATTTTTGTGAGGGTTAAATGAGTTTAAAATATGTCAAGTGTTTAGAACCGTATCTGCCCATAGTAAAAACTAGGTGAGTGTTAGCTGTTGTCGGCACCGTCATTGTCATCATCACCAAAGTGCAGGTATAGCGGGAAACCCTACCCTCTTCATGTTTGGAAGAGCTATGTCCTGATAGTAAACTCAAAATGCATTTTCCCATAGAAACTGTGGTATAAATGGTGGTTGAGTGTCATTTAACCAATACTATTAGTGCTATGCTTCTGGTACATCATGTGTTGTGAACCACAGAAAGTGGAGAAATGGTTCAAATTCTAGGCACTGGCAAACTACATTTTAGAACAGAACCTATTTGTAAGTTACAAACTGCCTATGTTAGGATTTTCAATTAAGTCAGATATTTGATGGCCAAATACAGTATAAATCAATGAGAAATCTTGGAAACATACTTGTTCTTTTATTTAGAAAGGCAAAACAATTTAAGAAAATATCCTAAATTTCTACCATTGTTACCATTCTCTTCTTCATCTAATATCTTTTTTGTGTTAGCTCACAAGTTAGAGTGAATTCAATTTGAATTTGTTAAAATGGATTTGTTACAAAAGTTTCTTGTTTGTGAAGAGGCACTAGGGATTAAATGATTTTTAGTAATCTTTACTACATCAGATTTAAGTAAATGGAAGGGAACAAACTAGAACGGTTAGTGGTTTTAGTGCCCCTTCTCCTTTTGCATTGTATAAAGCTATGTAGAATAAGACTTCATTTTCAGCAAGTTAGGACTTTTTTTTCCTGATTTTTCTCCTGGCTGAGATGAAAACCTAGTCTGACATGAGACATAAAGCAATGAAAAAAAAAATTACATAAATCCCTGGAGAGGTGGAATGTGCTGATATCAGAACTGATATTCTCCAAGGCCAGAATTCCTGAAAAAGAAAAAATTGCTTTTAAGTGGTAGGTCATTTTCTCACCTGCTTTGAAGCCTGCTGGGTTAAATATGAGAGTTCAAAGTAAGGGTAGCCAGCAAACCAAATGAACTGGAATCTGATTCTGCTTATCTGAAAGGAGCTTCTTTATTTAAGAGCAACACTGCCCTGTCCTTAGAGAACCAATCTTCATCTTCTCTGGCCCCTTTCATTTCTCTCTTGCAAGAAAAGCTTTCTTCTTAGTAAGCCTTGGGAAGGCATTATCACAACAGTGAAAAGACTAAAGATGGTCTTTGGAGATTTCACTAACTTACTGATGAATTCAGGCTTGTGGCACGTGACCTTAGTGCTTTGAATTCAGAAGTGTATTTGAATATAAAAATCCCTAGTTGGGTTTTAACTAAAAAGGACACAGCTTGCAATGTTGGCAGAAGAAGGTGGTACTGGTAAAGACGGAAATCAAAAAGATTCCCAAATAAATTGTTTGTTTCACTAAGGCAAAACTTTGTTGAAATTTGTTTCACTGAAAGCATATTTTAGCTCTGCTGAGGTGGGAATGGGCCCTGTTTCCACATATTTCTACTAATCTTTATCTGGGAAAATGTGGTTGGACATGCCAGTGATGAATTTCTGAGCAATTCATAATTGGCTCGCTTCACTGTAACTAGGGCCTAACAATCTGCTTGATTAATTCTTTAAGGACTACATTAGCCAAGTTGTATGATTTCCAAAGATATAGAAGGTCAGATGTTACACTAACAAAAGACCTCTCTACAGAATGTCTCACTGGGATTTCTCCAGCCCCTTCCCAAAAATAATTAGCATTTTTCTCATCAAATTACATTTTTAAAAATAATAAGTAGATATAAATGCCAACTGTCTTTTACTGAATAGTGATCAAAACTTTTGAGAAGATTTTTCCACTTTTCTCATCATTTTTTCCAGGGCAAAGATCATCTTCATAACTAGGGGAGTTGATAGACAGTTATAACTATATATTGATATACACCAGTAGAAAAAATATTATTTTTAAAGGTTCCTGATTTTCTATTGTCATAACTAGTGAAATGAACCTGTTTATAGGTGAAAGTTTTTTTGATATTCTCCATCTGACTTCATTAATACTAAAAACCTATGATATTTGTATTACTCTTTATTAAATACATAGGGCCACATTCAGAAATTAAACTGACAATTAAAATAAGTTTCTTCAAAATGGATTCTTTTTCAAAGCTGTGAGACTTCTTTAGTTCCTGAGAAGTGAGAGAGTTTTTAAAACATTTTGAATTGTAACTGAGCTTATATTCCTGTAAAATATTGTTCTGTAACCATGCTATTTACACAGTAATAAAGCTGAGGTATTTCCCAGAGACTATACTGATAATAAAATGAGACTATTAGGTGACAGGTCAAAATTTTTAAATGTTTACATTTTTGTTCCCTTGTTTGTGCTGCTGAAGTCTTTATTTGGGCAGTCTAGCATATCCCAATTTTGCTTTTCTCAATTAACTGGGATATTTGTACCAAGAGAAAAGATGTTCTCTACTTCCTATAAGGGTATTTCTCATCCTTCATCCTCGTTGTTTTCCTTCAAAAAGAACTAGACTGAGAAATTTGTGAAATTGCTCAAGTTCTTATTTATCCAAGTTTTCTAAGTACTGAACTCTTCAAAGGAAAAAAAAGGAATAAAAGTTAGAACAATGTACTTTTTAATGCATGTCTATATCCCTTCCCCAGGGTTTAATTCAGTTTTGAAGTTTGTGGAAAGGACCCTCTTTCCCTGTTAACATGTGCCTGTCAACTATGAAGTTCACAGAAGCTCTCCCTGAATTTATTTGACAGTGTATTTAATCACCCTTTTCCCCTCAAAGCGAAAGTCTCAGTGCCAAAGTTTAGGACATCCTGTCACTAGCTGCTGCTAATATGTTTATTGCTTAATTATTAGCACTTGGGGCAAATGGACTGCATAGCAGTTTTTAGAAGCACTGTGCTTAGGTATTGATGTAAATTGCTCATTCCAAACCCATTACACTAGTGATATTAGAATTCACATTAGGAAACCTACTGATTTTTGGTTTAGAAAATGTCATTGTTTTTTGCAGACCCACTATAGTCCTCTAAATGCAGAGAATAATGGGATACAGAAGAAAATTATAAGCTTGAGGAATAGTTTTTAGCTTTTCTCTTGAGTGGAATTTTGCTCCTTCCCCTACTATTCAAATTTCTAATGCTCAAAAGAACTAAATTAGTATGACTACTTAATATATTACAATTCTAAACTAAGAGTAATTTGGACTTCAGTTAGTTATCTTTTTTTAACAGTTTACAGTTATTCTCTCATTTACTCTCACTAGAGCCAATGGAGGACGGATTGTGATCTTCCAGTGTTATAATGGGGAAGTTTGAGTCGTTAAAGTTAAGTGATTTGCTTGAAATTACACAATAGATAGCCCTATAGTCATGATATGTATGCTTGGTTTCAATAATATATCACTTCACGACTTATGCCAAAACAAGTACAAAAGAATAAATTTCAAACCAAATATAGTAATGCTGAGGGGATAGAGGATGATGGAGTGGTGACAGTAAAGTGGTTTTGCTAAAGTCTTCCTGTAGGAGATGAATTTGGAGAAGAGTTTTAAATGAAGAGGCTGATGTGGATTGTCAGAAAATATAAAGGGCACTTAGGTTGCAGAAATGCTTACTGCAAAGGCAAAGACATAAGTAGACAAATAAGCTGCCTGGAGAGCTCTTTATAGGATAAGCCTATTTGATGAACTCTGATGCTTTAAAATAAAGAATGCATATTTGCTTTTCTGCTTTCAAACTGATTCACTCTAATTTCATTCCTGTTCTTGCTAGCAAGTCACTTAAGAAAGAATGCTGTTTGGTCATTTATATTACATACTCACACAACTGTACAAAGAACTTCAGCCTTTCTAATTATCTGAAATGTACAGTAATACCAAAGAAACAGTAGGCACTGTTTGTAATGATTCAGGGGGAATTTGACTCTCTGAAGTGGTTAAAAAAAAGTTTTAATATAAAGTACAAATGTATATCTTATGTTTCAGTAGCACTCTTTAAAAATCAAAGGGTAAGTTTGTGAAAGATTATGGGGTAACTTTAACTGAACAGAATATACTTTTGGTCCAAAATACCATAACTTGTGGGTATTTTTTTGCTAAAGTGGGAATTTTAGGTAGCAGGTGTACTTCTAGTAGTTGTACCAATAGGTAGGAAACCTGGGTATGTTCTTTAATGCTGATGAGGCTCAGTAAAAGATTGGGTGTTAATGGTAATCTATCTGAATTTAAGGAAAAAATAAAATTATCTCTCTCAGTTCTGTAATAACATTAAGATTGCCTTAGGTCCATCTCAACAGCCAGCTTCAAGAAAAGAAATTATTTGGACTTCAGATGGTGCTCAACAAAATTAAGAGAACTGATATTTAGAGAATTCAGACCACATAATCACCCTCTGACCTCATCCTGTAATTTCAAGCATTCTGGAAATGAAACATATATGTACTATTCAAAGTGTAGAAAAGGGCTATATTCCCATTGAGCACTCTTGCATATTACCAATATGCTATACAGAGAAAGAAGCAGTTTAGGGAAGAATTTAAGAAGGGAACATATTCTCACACTCTTTGTTAGAAACATGCCAGCTCTTGTTTTCATCTATTCAATATGCTGGAGTCCCAATTTCTTTCTGAATCCAGAATTCAACCTTTTATTCCCAGGTAGCAGCAGCTTTACAATTAAATTTTAATCCCTCAGTATTGTTAGACTCCTATCTAGAGTATAGCCATAACTATTCTTGGCAGGCAGATACATTGCGTTTTTCCTTCCGTCACAGTGAGATAGAAGAATGTTCTTTGGCTGGGGTGTGGATGAAGGCACTTTACTAATCTTATAAATAATTCATCCTTGGTTGCTGGGGTGCTCAAAGTTGAAACTTTGCCCTCTGATAAAATTCAGCTGGATTTTTTATTTACTTGACTCTGATCCCTTTGGGATTTAGCCCTTATTGGAGCCCAGGGATTCTAATTCAACTAAGCCCTAGCTGTGTAGACTTTCCTTATTAATTTGCCCTTGGTGTATTTTAGATATTGGAATACTGCCTTAAAAAAAAAAACAAAAAAAAAAAACCTGCAATAGAACATGCAGGTTAGAGTCCTGGATACCCTGAAAAGATTCTTCGTTCAGTATTGGGTTATTGAATGGAAGGACTCAATAGGGCTTATCTTAATTTGTTTTCAAAATTTAGTTTTTAAAGAACCTCAGTATTTAAAAATATAACTATTGTTCTATATGTTGTATGCCATAATATGGTAATAATTATTCTGTAACATAAGTTTTTGACTTTTGAAGTCATTGTGTTAAGATGTTACTACCAATGAATTTGTTCCTTCATTCATTCAATGAACAGATATTTATTGGGCACCTTTATGAAGTATAAAATACAATCCCTGTTCACAAGTAACTCATAGCCTAACGATAGGGGGTTTGAGGCAGGCAAGAGATGTCTATGACAGGAGCTACTGCCACAACAATAGATTAGTTCATCTTTGCATATTTATTCACTTGACTGGAAGTGACTGATGAGTTATTTTCACGTGGCTCACATAAGATTTAGTGACCCAAAAAGTCAATCTAGACTCATAGAGGACTTTTCTTTTTAGAAGAATTTATTTGGTTTGGATTCCTTTCAGTCAAAGAAGAGGAGATAGAAAGAGGTCTCTATTTCATTATTTTTTCAAATATGAGACATGGAGGACTTTCATCTTTACACCTAACTGACCAAGTTCATGTTTTTGTAAACAGTGGTATTCATTATGTTTATGTGAATAGTTTAGAATTTATCAAAAGATGAAATGCTCCACAATTCAAAATTTAAATAAGAAATGTCTCACCTCAGATTCTCATAGTAGCTACCATAAGACAAAGGCCTCTAACACTCATACATTTTCGTCTTCCCCTTTTATATCTTCTCATTCCTAATAATCACAGATTAATAAGGGCTAAGGGCCATCCTGGTTTAGACAATGAAACAATGCAATGTCATTGTGAAGCAGAATGGGATAGCAAGAGTTAGAACTAAAATTACTTGGCTCTCTGGTCATGTGTGAGAGAAGGGAAAGAGCCACTCAGATTTTCCCAGAGCCCACATTGATATCAAAGCTGCCTCCTGCAGTCACTGATTCTGCAAATAGGCACATATCACGTTAATTTTACAAAAATAATAAAAGGATATTGATTAAGGCACTAAAATAAGATTCCTTGTCCCTCTCTTCCAAACTGAATTTTGCTCATCAATTCTGCACCCTGGACAACTCTAACTTTTTGCAGGGGGAACCACCAAGATTTTCTAAGTAACTGGAAAATATTTCCTATCTTTATTGCGCTCAGTCAAGTATATGTGCTAACTGGATCATTGGGGATATAAGCTTGGAATACATTTAAAAATAGGCACAGAACCTATCCTTGGGGGAGTTAATACTAATGAGGCATGTAATCAATAAATATGGTAAAATGATGAAGGTATATGGAGTAGAAGAGTAAGAAGAGTAGGCCCAAGGTTGTACCAGAGGATTGGAGAGTATACTGATTTAACTCAGTGTGGCAGCAGAAGAAAGGAAGTAGCACAATTCGAACAATGACTTGGAGGCAGAAGATTGCTGATCAGGCTTTGGAATTTACTGGTGATTGTTAGTTCTCTAGCAATCCATCTGAGCTTGCTATGTTTTAGTTTAGTTTGTGCCGTTGATTCGATTCCAACTCCTAGCGACCCTGTGTACAGCAGAGCGGAACCCTTCCTGGTCTTTGTGCGCCATCCTCTCACCTTCCAGTGCTATATCAGATAGTGCTCTGCTGCTGTTCACAGGGTTTTCATCACCAATTTTTTCACAAGTGAGTGGCCAGCTCCTTCTTCCTAGTCTGTCTTAGTCTGGAAGCTCCTCTGAAGCCTGTCTACCATGGGTGACCCTGCTAGTATTTGACATACTGGTGGCAAAGCTTTCAGTATCACAGCAACACACAGCCACCACAGTATGACAACCAACAGGCAGGTGGTGTGGTTCCCTGACCAGCAAACGAACCCATGCTGAGGTGGTTGGAGTGTGGAATCTTAATCACTAGACCACTAGGGCTGGCTGAGCTTGCTATATCTCCTGGAATAAGCAGAAATTATTATTCTTTGGGTAGGTTAACAGAATATATATCTCTAGATTGTGAGTTAGACGCACGAGGACATCTTCCACTTCAGAAGTCTGATTTGTAGCATGTTTGAACGGAGGCACATTCATACTTCAGGGTTGTAAGGAGCCACTCTCATCCATTCACCTGTGTTCTCATTTATACTAGACTGTCTGCTAACATTAGGTCTCTAGAGAAAGACTTAAGTAAACTGCTGGCGCCCTGAGTTCCTGTGAAGCTACCACCTACTTCCATGGGACTTGGATGAAGATAAGGAACACAGTTACTTAACTTTTATTTTTTTTTAACTTTTATCTTTCAGATGGCATTGAGAGTAACCCTATCTCTTGTTTGGCCTCAAGCTCCATATTGAATTATTTCTCTAAAAATTGCTTTTGAGCAATAACTTTTCCCTGGTTGCTTAACCAGTCATACAAGTTGAGACTTCTGTCTCTATGCCCATTTTATAATAGCTGCTCTGGGAAAACAGATGAAAAATAAGTAGTCAGTTAGATATTTTATGAGTATTGAAATCCCTTCCATTCAGAAATGTAAATAAAATAACCAGCATAAGCAATCAGCTTATGTCAGATTCCATGGGTTTATGTTACATAGGGAAATTATAGTGCAACCTGAAACATGCTTCTTAATGAATTCATAGTGGTGTCACAGTTGAATATAAACCCTTGAGCTTTTCTCGTGTGAACGGTTTCAGAAATCACCTTTTATAAACTACCTAGGGGAGGAGGAAAGAACTAAGATGATACCAACAAATGCTATCACTGTTAAGTGGCTGCCTCCCAGCACCAAATTGTGCCAGTTAAATAAAGCATAAACTTAGGATTCTGCTACCTTTTGGCTTATTCAGTGTTCATAATATAAATATATATACACATATATATTTTGATATTCTGTTTCTGAAAGAGGTACCAGGAAAGTGCTGTGGAAGAACATGGTTGCCCTTGTGGTTTTGTCATACGAGTTTAGGGAAGTTCAGTTAGGAAGTGTGACGGAAGCCCGATGAATAGCTCTGTTTTTACCTTCAACAAACTGCAGAATCCAGAGTCCTAATTGGAAGTCATGAAATCAGAATTTGTCTCTTATCTTTGGTGCTGCTCTAGCAGCCTGGAGTGCACAAGAACTATCTCCTCACTTATTAGTGAACTGGTTTTGCAGTCCCTAAAGCTCCTTCATAGTTCTCCTCCTGTTCACTATGGTCTCAGATATGATGAATTTGCTAGCCACAAAAGTCGCCTATGCCAAACGGGATATAGGAGGCCAGTCAAGTTTTAAGATTGGAGGTGAGGGAAAGAAACGTGGATTTTCTATTTTAAGTTATTCCTTTTTTATGTTCTAATTTCATAAGAGTTTGGCTTGATTTATGCCAGGTTCTGGGCCTGTAAGCCTACATTAACGCATCACAGTTCTGGATAGGATATTTGATCTTTTGTTTAGCCCAGAATCTCAAACAATAGGGAGCTGTAGTTGAGGGTACTTAGCATTTTGCTGGGCTTTACAGTGTAGCTCTCTTTTAGTCCCTGTATCTATAACAGATGGGCTCTTCCTCATGCTTTCCCCATAGGTGCCCTGGTGTTTACTGACATAGATCAAGATGCTGTGTGACAGTCTAGGTACATGCAGTCACCTCACATTATTTAAGCCCTGAGCTCAGCATCCTAATTTCTTTGTATTCTCCAGTGTATATAGTATGTACTTGCTTGAAATTCCTTATATATTGCTTGTACTCTCTTGTTTCTAAGTTTCATCACATACTGGTTTCCTTCTATTTAGAATGCCTTCCTCTACCGCCCTCAACCAGTCCATACTTTATCTTTTAAAACTCAAACTCACAAGTCACCTCCTGTAGAAAGCCTGATGAAACTCATTCACATGGGGCTGGCCCCATGGCTAATTGGTTAAGTTCCCGTGCTCCACTTCGGCGGCCCTGGGTTCGCCAATTTGGATCCTTGATGTGGACCTAGCACCACTCATCTAAGCCATTCTGAGGCGGCATCCCACATAGAAGAACTGAAAGGACCTACAACTAAGATATACAACTATATACTGGGGGGCTTTGGGGAGAAAAAAAAAAAAGAGGAAGATTGGCAACAGATGTTAGCTCAGGGCCAATCTTTAAAAAAAAACCCGAAAAACTTATTTACCTGATTTCTTTATTTTGACACTTCTGTTTTTCAGTCTGTTACATAAACTGTTTTGTTGTTTTGTAATTGTTGCTTCTGTGTATTGGCACCCAACAAGCATAGTGATTCTAGGAATGATGTTCCTCCTCCATCCTCTTGTCTTTGTTTATTATACACAAATATTTTGAAGGCCTGCTGACAACCTTTTCATTTTCCCCTGAGTTCTAGTCCACCTTCCATACCCTTTCCCTTGACTTCATAGTTACATTCCTGGAGAAACAGGGCATGTGTTTAGGGCTTGGCCTGCACCTCGGCATGTGTGTGTGTCGCAGCCTGCTGAATAGATCCCTACAGTTGGGAAGGATTTAACCCTTTGGTTTGACAATCTCTGCATTCTATTCAGACACCTTCAAGAAGTAGATGTGAGACCAGTAGTGGACCTGGAGATGGGAGTAGGGAAATTTCCACTGAAAGCTAAGTTAGCTTTTTCCTTCCTTTTTACACAAGACCTATGAAGCTGCTGTCGTCAGCAGCTCACCCGACACTCTCCTGCTCTGCCTCTTTTCCAGGAGTCAGGGTTAGTTTAAGAAAAAGCCTCTTGCTAGAAGCCATGACCTCGTACTTTTATCCCCTCCATCTGGTGTGCGGCCTCATGGGGCTGTGCTGCTATGCAGGAGGTGAGCAATGGAATTCTTTAGATGATGACTTCTGAGCCCACATGCGGAGGCAGTGGGGGTGGGAAGCAGGGAGAGCAGTGAGAGCCAAGATCGATGGACCGAAAAAGTGAGGTTTGCTCTGGAAGAAATACTGACTATAGGTAGAGTGTTTTCATGAGGTGGTCTTCCCCTAGCTCAAGTAGGGGCCCAGGTCGGGGAGCTGTAGCATCCCAGGTCTATGATTGATGAACATTGTGTTCCTGCAGTTTTCCTTTCTGCCTTCACAGTTGGGGTGCAGGAGTGGGATAGGTAGGGTATGTGAGGGCTTATGCTGTCTCTAACGGAATGCATTCCAGGGTTGAACAGGGAAGGGTTCCCCCTGCACACATCATCTCTTGGAGCTGCTTTGTCTCACTGTCTTGGACCTAAACAGAAGTCCAGATTTTGAATGAGGGTGGAGGAGGGGTTGAGAGCCGCAAAAGTTTTTGATCAAGTGAAAATCTGTTGTCTGCCTCTTCTTGCAGGGGTTTCTCTGCAGGGTAGATCCTCTTTGCCTTGGTGTAGATAAATTGTCTCGGCTAGAGGTCCCAGAATCTTTACTAGGCTGTGAGTAGGCATATGGCCTGGGATAGGACGGTTTTTTAGCATGCTTATTCCCTGTTCTTACTTTCCTAGCTCAGGGGTTGACAGCGTTTTTAAAAAGAGTGAAGTCTCAAAAGAGATTCTAATACATGTTCTAAAAGCCCAAGGCCTCAATAATTTCCTCTCATAACTTCTCGTGACTACTTCTACACTGTCTGCATATTCAGCATCACTTTAAAAGAACTAGATAAAATTCAAACAAATTTTTAAGTGTTAATCTGAAGAAGAAAAAGGAACAGAAAGAACTAGGAGCCAGAGTTGATTAAACGTGGACTACTTAGTATAGTGATCATTTGGTGGTGGCAGTAATAGTGGCAGAAATGACAAAAAGGAGATTCGTTGATGAGGTCAGGGAAGGCCTATGCTGTTCCTTTTGTCTGCTCAGATAGACTCTCCAAAAATATTGTGTGTCAGTTTCTGTTCTGAAGGTGCTGGCACTCTGGTGCCTCAGCCCTAGACATCTTCCGTCTTTGAGGAGAGCACACAGGACTTAAAGTCAGAAACCTGAGTTTGAGTTCTGCCTGAGACCCTCAGTATCTATGTGACCCTGGACAAATCACTGAGCCTCTCTGAATGGCACCTGTACAATGAGAATAACTCCTACCTCACAGAGTTGATGTGAGAATTACATACGTGCTAAAGTATTATATACATTAAAAAGCTTTTTATGAACATCACAGTTATTCTTGGGGAAGTCCCACCTTGAAAGTTGTCAGATAGGATGGACAGCCGTGGATTAAACTGTCTTCCCTTTTTTGCCACTCAGCTTAGCCTTTCTGTTTGGTCAGGCCTGCTTATAGGGGCTGGTGGTGTTGAAGTAAAGTCACCAGATTTTGGCTTCTTTTGGTCAAAGAAAGAGAACTCCCATGTCCAGCTGCTCCATCCATAGTCTCATAGGCAGATTGGAAGTGAGCACACGCAGATTTTAAGCCAGGATAGTTCAGAGTTAGGGGGCCAAAGGGAGAATGCTTACCTTGTTTTCTCAAATCCAGGATGACTAAAACATCTAAGTAAATGAGGAATAGCCACAAAGATGCTCAGAGATCATTTAAGCCATGGATGGGAAGTATAAAAATGCACTTATAAAACTCTCCCTTTCTTCTATCCCTTTGACCTTTGGGGTCAGGGACAGGCATATTACTGACACCTCACTGGCTATTGCCTGAAACCTGCCAATCACTCAAAGAGAATAACAGCTTCTGGGAAAGTTCAGGTCAATGCGGAAATTGTGAAATATTTACAGTAAAGCCACTGCTTGCTCCCCTCCAGAAGCTTTCTCTTGTGGAGATCATCTCTAGACCCCAAAGCTATCCTGTTTTATAACCTAATGAATTAAAAACAACAGGTCCTGAGCAGCAGACTTGGTAATTATATGTCATGCAGTTGTAGGAAATGCCCCATCATCCATAGCACATAGGGTACAGATCACACTGTCTCCAGCATGAACCAGCCAGAAGTTCTGTGGTCTCAGCCACTTTGCCTGGGTGGTAACTGTCTCTTCTCTCTATGCCCTTTCTGCATCCTTCCCCTGCCACCTTGCTGGGGAATATCAGTCTCCAAACCAAACAGCTGCCTGCATGTTGATAATGTAACTTTTTAATATTCCTTGGTTATAACTGAGTCTGTTGTTGGTATGATTTCTGAAGGATTTTATTGAAATCTAGTTTTTTTTGTTGTTGTTGGGGAGAGGGAGAATGACTAGAACTCTTATGCAGCCTGAGAGAAGCTACACGTATGTCCATATATGAGCACCTCATGTGTGTGAGTATCCATAAGATTGTGCGTAGGCTGACAGGGAGGGCAAAGAGGGAAAAGGAAGCATCTCTTTCTTGTTTTCTAACATTGCTTCAAAGATGCCCAACCCCCGTAGTAGGAGGCAGTTCCCAAGTGGAGGGTGGGGGCAGAGGCCTCCACGAAGGCCATCAATAACCAGGTGTGAGCTACAGGTCTCTGTGTAATGTGAAGCTCTCCCGTATTTCATTTCTGCACCCAGGGGGCGGCTCTGCAGGATTGCTTACGGAGAGCTCTGTGTCTGGCACCTCTCTCCACAAGGCCCAGGCGCCCAGGGTCCCACCGACCTGCCCAGGAATGCATCACATTGTTCTCTGGTGCTGTAATTTGGCTGTAGGAGCTAGACTGACTGCCTCTCAAGGATGAGAAACATACTCTCGATGGCGGCCTCCCTTGGGCTTCTGCCCTATGACCACTGAGGGCATTTAAATAAAACCTCAGAAAAGCTGAGGAGAAAAATCTTGATTATCTCTCTTATATTAAGCCTTGTACAAACCAATGTCCTGAGTGGGTCTGAGAATTTGGCAAAGGACTTAGTGGTTGATATTCTTGCTAAAAGAGATGAGAGAAAGGAGAAGAAATTTCTCTCTGCAACAGGGAAGAAGAGAAATGAGGCAGTGAGTGGTCATAAGTAAGACCTACAAGACTTTTTGCAAACAGACCTTCAAGGCCAGGCAATGTTTGATTCTTTTAAATAATCTGAAGTCTCTGATTTAATTTTTCCAGCATCACTCTAAGGAAGAGTATGGGTTACTGCTGTTATTCAAAGCTAGTGATAATACAAGTTGGCTCTTAACTGCAGGCCTAGGTTAAGGCTGGTATTCTTACTTTTACATTAAAGAAACTGGCTACAGGCTGTGCAGCCGAGGTACTTCAGTCATGTGCCCTCTCTAAAAGACTCTAAGATCCTTAAGGGATAGAAATAATGTCTTTTAAGTTAACTTTGTATCCAAATGGCACTTTCTGCCAGGCATTGTACCTAAATATTAAAAGTTAAAAAAAAATGAAGACCAACAGGAAGGGGTGGAAGAGAGGAGAGAGAGGCTGAGACAGCTGATCTGAGGGACAGACCTCTATTGAATAGAGGAGGGATGCGAGAGGGGGAGATTAGAGGCAATGAGTAGCCGCAGAACTAAATGAAGCCCTAACTGCACCAAATAAAGTTCTTGCTTTGCTGCTTGTTCCAAATAAATTAGTTTCTGTTTGTATAGTGCAGAATGGGTGCCAGTTGTCTAAAGCCAATCGGAATGCAGAGGCAAGCTAAGGACTAAGAGGAAAAATTAATTGCTTGGCCATCATTCCTTCTTGGGGCCACATAGTCTCTGTAGTGGGGCTTAAATGGACCTTTTCTCTCTCGCCGTCCACCTCACTTTTCAAACCTCTCATTCTCTGGACAGCTTGCTCTTCTCTTAACCATTTACAGGAAATTGCAAAACTTGGGTCTTTATGAACTAGAATCTAGAGCCCAGGGAAAAGTATGACATGCCAGAAGAGGCCCACTTCCTTCCACAGGGTAAGACCCAAAAAAAGAATAGATGACAGAGCACAGGTAGATTTAACTCTGATTGATTTCCCATGGAAGGCCTATGCTATCACTTACGTGGTAACTTGGATGTTCTTGTGAGAGCAGAGGCTAACTGGGACCTGACACTCTTCCCAGTGGCCCAGCATACAAGACAGCACCCTGTTGTAAATTCATTCAACTCTATTCTTGAGTTCAGACTGACTTTGACCCCCTTACCTTCCCACTACCCCAGAGCTTTCCTCCTCTTAATCCAGCTCAAGCTGTCAGAAGCTCTTCTCTTCCCCTCCCATTTCCCCCTCCCTAATCCTACCATTGGCTCATCAGTTATCCAGTTGACTCCACTCTGCAAGGAAGACATTCCCTTGGCCTGACTCACTCAGTCCCATTTCTCCACAGGAATCCCCTCACCACAGACCACAAGGGCCCTGACTAGCTCATGTTTTGTGTTAATGGATGTGAAACTGGAGCAAACCCCCTCACCAAAAGAAAAACCACCCTAAACTCTCCCACACAGGTCTCAGCAGGTTATACAAATATTAGTCCTATCATCCAAATAAATCTGCCCCCATGGCCCAGAGCTATGGCTCCCCCATGCTTCTGCTGCCTATGCAGAGTGAAGCTGCCCCACAAACATGTGAGGACCTCAAGGGATGTTGGAGAGGAACTTGGGAAAGGAGGGGGGCGGGCTATATTCAGAATTCCTTGTGTCGGCCCCTTAATCTACAGCCTGCTGTTAATACTTTATAGTCCTGAATTGAAAGTTCCAAGAGAAGTCATGATGGCCCAGACCAGTTAGGGGCTTTGGTAACAGTGTCTGTTGGCTAGAGTTTGGGGCATAATTAAAACTCAATATCTGAGTTGGGTTCATGCCCTCATTTTACAGATGGGAAGATAAAGGCTCAGAGAATTTGGGTATCTTGCTCAAAATATCAAAAACTGTTAAGTGGCACAGCTGTGATTTTAACCCAGGTCTGTCAGAGCTGCAAATTTCTATTACTCTGCTCCTTTAATATATCAACAGGCAAGAGATAACCACTGTCCAAGTCACATAAAAGTAGGACATCATGGTATTGGGGACTCTGTGTCCTACCTACTCTCTAGCTTACAAAGGCCACTATCTCTGGAGGCTCCACTGCTGCAAGCTCAGTTAGACAGTGGCGAGTAGCATCGAAGGAACTCCCCTATTTGAGCCAAATGTGAGTGAACAATAATAACCACCTGAACATAGAGAGTCACTAAATAAAGATGTGTTGAATAAATGAGGAAAGACTGCATTCTAAACTGTTTACCACTTTGGCCCCAAGCCCCAGCTCTCCTTCCCTTTGTAGCCCCTGGCTCCCGCTCCTGGCTTCAAAGGCTCCTAAAAACTGCTAAAGCCAGAGAGCCCTAACTGCCTGGTATACACTGAGGCCTCATGTGGGCCCTTGAGATCAGGCCTGCTACCCTCTCCCACCCTCCATGAGTCGCACAGTTTTTCCTCAGTGTTTCCCAGACCTGGCTGACCAACAGAATGTGTGGAAAATTAAAAAAAAATAGAATCCCAAGGCCTAGGTAGACTTACTAAATTACTTTCTCTCAGGAGTGTACCAGGATCTTCTAATGATCTGTTAGGCATGGGAACCACTGCCTATGCCACTCAGTTTGAACAGGCAGCAAGTGAACAAAAAAGGCAGTGCTGTCTGATATAGATTGAAAAGGAGAGAGAGACTGGAAGAGAATGTATGTTTATGTAGTTATATAATTTTTTCTCCTACAAAACACAGCAGTTTATAAACATATGAACATGTGAATGGAACTTTGTCCACTATAGCTAACCCTGGTCTAGCAATCCCAGGCTCCGGATAATGCAAGAATGTCGTAGCCTGAGAGTTTCTTTTGGGGTACCAGGCAGTCTGCTCAAACTGACCCAGGGAAGAGATATGTGGTTTCATCTCTGTCCCATCTACCCTCAACCAAGCAGGAACAGAAAGAAGCTCTCTCCAAGTACCCTTCCTCTTGCACACAGAAGTCTCAGGAAGCCAGTGCAAGGGAAAGGAAAAATGAGCCTTGACCATGTGCTTTAGTGCAACTCATATCACTCTGAAGACCCCTACCTCTTTCACTCTCCCTTCCAACCTCCAGAGGGGGGAGTCAGGGAGCTGCTCAGTTTCTTACATCCCCTGTCAACTCCTTCCCAGGGCTAAGGAACCAGCCAGGACAGGAGAGTCCCTCTGGATCACTCTCCAAGTCCTTAAATAGAAGCTGTAGCAGCCCAGGGTTGAGGGTGGAGGAAGGTGTGCATGCAAAGATCTTGTGCTTTTTTGAGTCAGGAGATTTGAAGTGGAGGGATGAGTGAGGTATCTATATGTTCAGGTCTGGTCCAGCCACTCTGCCTTCTTGGGGGCCTTGCAAGTATGGACGTCCACAGTGTTTCTGCACTCCTTGCACCGCACAGCACAGCACCAGTGGAATTTGCACTCACACTGGGTGACTCGGGTAACTCGAGTTGTGTCGTACCCTCGGCCGCAACACATGATTTCACAACCATCTGTCCCTTTGGATGTCTTGCTGCAGACACGGCCTGCAGTGCCTAGGGAACCTGGGTTGGGGAAGAGAGAGTGAGAACCAAGTTACCTCTTACTTCAGCTGCTCTGGGTTCCCTTACCCACATCCTCATAAGGAAACCATAAAGAATCCCTTTTCCTGAAAATATACCCACTAGCCAAAATGATCATCTCCTCCCTGTCCTCTGCACCAGACTGGTTTTTTCCCCACCCTCAAAGCACCCCAAAGACCATGGACTTCACCTGCAGTGCCTGCCCTGCCGATAGACATCTCCATATCCCCTTCAAAACCTAGCCTTAAAGTATTCATAATTGTTAAAGCTGGGTGAGGGCTCTCTATTTATGTTTGAAATTTTCCAGAATAAAAAGTTGAAGGAAAAAAACAGCCTATAATTTCTCTTTTCTAAGAAGTCTTGCCACAACTCTAATCCTGCTACCATTTGTTAGTATTTTGGTCCTTAGTTTGTATTTCATTAAGTGGTACTGTGCAGGGTAGTAGTATAGCATGGCCATGAAAAACATGGACTGACATCAGATTGTCTAGGTTTAAATCCCAGTTTTGCCACTTCTTAGCTGTGTGATTTAGCAAATTAGTTAATCTCTCTGGGCTTTAGTTTTCTCATATGAAAATAGGCATAATAATAGCATCTAGCTCAGTGAATTGTTATATCTATAATCTCTGTTCAACTGAGGTCAACTGATTAGCGTGACTGGCTGGAGGCATACCCTTGGGGAATTCCTAAAAAATACCCCATGCCTTACCCTTTACAGTGGGGACTCTGAGAGGTGAGGATGATGTTTTCCCCTTGCATAGAGAATGCTCAGGACCTCATTCTGACTGATTTTAGCAAAAGAGATTCTGCCAACAGATCATAAAATCATAGCATTTTGGATGGGATGGATCCTAAGAGAGTATCTACTCCAACCCTTTCCCAGAGATGGGAAAGTGAGTAGCCTGGGGGTTGAAGAAGGGGAATAGGTTAACTGATTTCTATAGCAGTAGTCTTCATATTCCACTGGGGCATGGGAAGAAAATGCTAGAACTTCTATATTTTTATATCTCATCAATTTAAAATATCTATCTTGTGTGTATGTTGTATAATGTACATATTAGTACAATGGAACATAGATATAATTTATAAGTAAATATACATATATTGGAGGTACATGCTCAATGTTTTTGTGTGTGTGTGTGTGTGAGGAAGATTGGCTCTGAGCTAACATCTGTGCCAATCTTCCTCTGTTTTATTTGGGATGCTGCTGCAGCGTGGTTTGATGAGCGGTGCTAGGTCTGCGCCTAGGATCTGAAACTGCAAACCCTGGGTTCTGCCAAAGTGGAACGCATGAACTTAACCTCTACACCACCGGGCCAGCCCCTCAATTTTTTTTTAATGATAGGAATATATAATGCAAAATATTAGGAGACCACTGCTCTAAGAGTATGGGCTGACTAGGTCTTCTATATGTGTTCTTCTCCTAACTCCAAATGCTGGGTCTTAAGTCCTTCTCTTGTGCACCAAAAGCCTCTTCCACACTCTGGAGTTGAGCTGTCCAATGTGGTAGCCACTAGCCACATGTGGTCATTTAGACTTTAATTAATTAAAATTAAATAAAATTTAAAACTTAGTTCCTTGGTCACACTAGGTATATTTCAAATACTCAGTAATCCCATGTGGCTAAGTGGCTACCGTACTGGAGAGCACAGATGTAGAACATTTCTATCATCACAAAGTTCAACTGGACAGTACTGCTTTGGAGAAAATTCCTGGCTCCATACTCCCTTCTGGGACGACTTATACCACTTTGGTTTTTATGAGACCTAATTTTATGCCTCTGAGAAAAACCAACACACAGGTGACTCATCCTCCCTCCTAACTCCAAAGATCCTTCCCCAAAGGTGCATTTTAGGTATGGTAGCATAGGCTTACATCTTGGATGTAATGGAATTATTTCCAAGCATTTGGAGAGTAGCCCTCTAAATTATACCACGTGGGAAAAAAACATACCTAGTGGCAGGAAATCACTAGGAGGATCAGAAGGGCTCTCTTAACCTTTTTTATCCTAGCACCCTTCAAAGTACACAAACTACTTTCTCTGTTACTTGAGTGGAGCTCCACCCTGTTTCTGTGCCCAGTTTTGCTCTGAGCCACCTGACTCTCCAGGAATGACAGTGATGGATGAAAACAAACAGTACCGAAGACAACTGAGGTTTTTTGGCTCCACCTCACCAAGTCCTGACTGCTGAGTCTGCAGAGAAGAGCTTGGGAGTCCACAACAGTCACCAGGAGAGGAGCAGTTCTGTTGCATTGCACGTTGTTCCTAGTTTAACCTGTCTAAACCTGAAATATGAGCCAAGCTGGTAACTTCCACTCTTTTGGGAGAATACCATATGACCTGCCAGCATCCCCAAGAATTCCACCACAAATATCTGGAACAGACCGAGAAACAACGATTTGCTGCTTTCTGCCAATGGTTAGCCTTTGGTAGGGATCTCCTCTTTCCTTGCTTCCCCAACTCCACTTTAGAATCTTCAATGGCAGCAGCTGGATAAAGCCTTTCAGTCATTCATGGTCTGTTCCCAACCTTTCTACCTTTAATCTCCCTTACTCAAAACCTTCGCTCAGTCAGATTAATCTGTTCTCTGTTCCTGGAACAGATCATGTGCTTTCCCATCAACACTCTGTTTGTGTGTAGAGAATATCTGCCTGTTCTTCTCTCTAGTTATCCAGATAATCCCCACACTTCAAGAAACAGCTTAAATTCCACATTTTCAAATAAACTGTCCTTGATTTCTCCAGTCATCTCTCTTTTACAGTTGCATTGTCTACTTGTTACATCTCATTTTCTTAGATTGTAAAGTGCCAAAGACTTGGGGCTGCATCTGATGCTTCTGTGTAGCCCACACATTGTGTGGTACTGAAGATGGGTGATTCATTTAGACATTCACTGAGTTGTACCTACTCAGATCCCAGATGCTAGGGATATACAGGAGTGAATAGATGACCTCTCCTCTCTGCTTGTGCAGTATTGGGCCTGGCGGATTGAGGCATAAATCAACAATCTCATTACAAGGTTTTCATGTCGGGAGGAGACTAACTCCTCCCACGGCATCCCCTCCCCTAAATCCTGAGGCTGAACAGACCATGATTAACCAGGGGTGCCTGCACTAAGAACTGGGGCTCCATATCCCTACCTTTCCTGCTTTCCTTACTCACCTGCAGCCTTGTCCAAGACACAGTAGTCTGGGGAGTTGTCAAAGTAGACAAGGTCAGTCCTGGTGGCACGGCGATAGCCTTGGCGGGCTGCTGTGAAGTTGGCACCATCCTGCGTGGCTGTCACCTGCACAGCCCCATCATAACGCCGCCGTAGGTAATCACCTGTGCGGCGGAAGTCTGAGAGTGCACGCCAGCAGGTGCGCAGAGTACAGGAGCCACTCACGCCATGGCACTTACACTCCAGCTTCAGAAACCGCCGCACAGCCTGAGAGATAGGGAGGCAGGTAAGGGAAAGGCAGCCAGTCAGGGCACTTTTTAGTCCTTCCTAGGACTAAAAACATGAGTGCTCTGAAGTCTGCTGGACCAGGCACTAGGCCCTGGCTGACTAGTGGAGCCACTGGTTGTTCTCTCCTCAATCAGATCCCACCCATTCTTCTTGATCAAATTCAAGAACCTCTTCTTCCAGGAAACCCTCCTGGACCAACAGGGCTTTCCTTTTCAATGGGAGCCCACTTGAACTTTAGAGCCACAGGATTCTGTTCATGACTACAGCGTGCTGGCACATCCTCTAGTTTTCGTGTGTTTTAGTGTTTAAGGTACCATGTCTTCTACTTTTGTAGCACGTCATTTTCAAGCACAGACTAGGCACATAGGAGGTGCTCAAATACCAGTGAACTGACTAGAACAAATTCTTATGCTCCTCGGTCTTGATGGAGGGGGTTCTTTTCCTTCTTAAAAAGTTATTTCCCCTCTTTTCTCCACCTTTCCCTACTTTCCACCTATGTGAAGACTCTTTATGCACCTGGCTGAACCTAGGCATTCCCAAGCTCCCTTGCATTTACTGCTCCTGTCCAGGAGGTTTGGACTTTTGGAAGCGATCCACAAGGCTTCAGCACTTCCACCTTCACATTTGGTTCATGATCACACATACTGGTCACCCCCAGCAAATATGAATGTACACACACAGATGTGAGTACTAACCGTGCGACCACAGCGGTTGTTATGCAAGTTCATGAGGGCCCGAGCATCCTTAAGCCTCTTCTCCTTGGCATCCACGAAGGCCTTGGCAAAGCGAACACCATAGTGGATGTTGTCACTACAGCCACCCCAGTCAAAGTCCCCACGTTGGTCGTGGTGTCGGCCACGGGTGTAGGGGTCACAGCTGCACACACTTAGTTCACCCTGGCTACAGGCTCGAGTGATAGCGTGGACCACCCCTGCTGATGAGATGGCATATACAAATGCTGCCTCCCGGCTACCTAGAGAGAGAAAGGAGGAAGGGTGTTTCAGGAAGGCCCATGTCTGTTCCCTTCTTCAGCCCACACAACCTCTGACTTGTAACCTCCTCTCTTCTCCTCTTCTCTCCCAGAGCAACCCCTGCTCCCTTTCTTGAAGATGCCCTTCTCTTCCAAGAGCATTCCCCAGAGTATCTGACCTTTCCCCTCAGCCCTCACTACTCTCTATCCACTTCTTTGTACATCTGACCTCTTGAGCTGACCTGTACTCTTGCTTCCTTTCAAACTCCCTGGGTCCATCCATTGAAAAGTTTCACAGTGAATCATCCCCTCCCACTGAGCACCAACCCTGACTCAGCTAAGCCTGCCTTCGTCCAAATTCCAGGCCTTTTCAGGCCCACTCTGTTGGACAGTTCCCCTACAGCGGAGACCCCAGCCCAGGGGTCAGCCTGTTTGAAGAGACATGCTACTTTCTCCTGCCCACTTCCTTCCCTCTCTGCTCTCAGGGATTGATGAATCATCACTCCTGTTCCCCTGACACCTCCAGATTCCCATCTCATTCTCTTTCTCCTAGTTTACTATCTAGCTCTACTTAGATTTTTTGCTGAGCTGGAGCCAAGCTGCTGACTCTCCAAATATTTACATATCACCTTTCTGTTTATCCCTTGCTCCCATTACTGGAGTGTTGGGAGTGTGAGGGTGAGGGTAGTGATGGTGTTGGTAAGAACAGAGCAGCCATTCCTATTTCTCAGACTTACAGTGCATGGAAACTTGCAGGCTGGGGGTTGGGGAGGGAAGGGAAAGAGGAAGAAAGATGGAGGTACTAGGAAATTCTGTTCCTCTGTCCCATCATCCCAGAACACCAGGATTAGAGGGGCCCCTGCCTATATATCTAAAGTACTGAGGATCTGCTCCCAACTGTACCCTGGGCTCTGCTCATAACTGTTTCTCTGATTATGAAGTAGTGTGTAGAGAAGGGAGAGGGGATCATGCCTACCCTACCACTCACCACCCCAAGCATAGAAAGGGAAGGAGCTGGGGCAGGGTGGAAGACGCCCCTACTTCTGAGCATGACACGGCCAAAGACAGTGTGGTCCCGGTCCAGCGTGGTGCAGTTCCAGCGGTGGTGGCGGAACTGGTGTTGACACTCTCGGATCCATTCTCGGGCCCCCTCGCCCACTGAGCGCATGATGTCTGGGTAACGCTGGCACAGCTGCCGCTGCCGGCTCACCAGACCAGGGATATTGTCACAGATCACTCGGGCCCCCAGTGCCCCGATGTACCTGCAAGGTGGAGATGTCTCTGTCAGAGCTTCCTGGCCCCTTTTCTGCATCAGGAGGGGAATAAGGAGGGGTAAGGTTTGGCATTCAGACCTTGGAGAGGTTCCTTCTCTTTCCCCCAACCCACATTCCCTGAGGCCAATGGGTAGAACTGTTCCCCACAAGCTCTGGAGAAATAGTTATGCAGTTGCAGAGAGAGTAATTGAATGGTCTCCCACCATCACCAGTTCCTCAGCCAAATGCCAAAGTGACACACACTCCCAGAACGCAGGCCAGGCATGTGTCACGTACACAGAAGCTGTGGGCTTGTCACACAAACCCATTGCCTGTTTATTTAATAAACATTAAGAGCCTCACACAAAAATAAACTAACAAAATGAGAGTCTGAGACAACACTCTTACACCGCATATAAAAGGCATGTCCTGCATGGCTGGTCCATGAAGACATGGTTTGGGGGAAGAAGGATAGAGACAGGGAGGGGCCAGTGGGAAGAGACATAGTGGGCAATTTTGAGTAGTGTTTACAGCTCTAGTTGGACCCATGTAGCTAAAAATCCTCAATCCCAGTTCTGAGGTCTGGGGAGGAAGACCCCACCCCAAACTCTCCTCCCCATACCCTTTATTTCCAGGCCCTGGAGGCTTTCTTAACTAATGAGTCTTTCAAAATCATCCTCCCCAACCTATGGGGCATGATGTCCTTTATGGACCTGCATGGGCAGAAAGCTGTTTGCAGTAGGTAGCCAAAGGCCAAGATAAAGCAACCAGGTGACACTCCCTATATTCCACTTCCCAGGCTGCCCAATACGAGCAAATATAAGAAGATCAATTGAAGTGGCCTACTAAAAGATAGGTGGGTTGTTAGAGTCATTCTCAAATTTCTCAAGGCAATATTTTCTCTTCATTCAAACACTCTTAGCCCTGGACTCCACCACAAGCCTCAGGAAGAACATTTCAAAGTGAAAACAGGCGTGCATCACCACCTTTTCTCCCCACAAGGCCCCCAAATGAGATCTGACTCCTTCCCCTAATTCTCACTCCCTTTCTATCTCTCCAAAACCCAGTACCTTCCTTGATTTGCTAGGAATTCTCTATTCTCCTGTCCTAATACATCAAAAGGATACCTTCTCTCCCTTTTTCTGAACAGGTGGGGGCCAAGGAGGGCAGTTGCTGCTACAGACAGAAAAGATTTGATTTGTGCTGTGAATGAGCCTGTGGTTTTGGAAAGGCCCCAAAATAGGTCTAGAAGTGGGTGAGGAGAAGGGAGGGTGGCCAGTGGAGAGAGTGGAAAAGCTGGACTGCCCCAGACTCTACGCCCCCCACCCCTCCCCCCATACCCCCAGCATTTGTACACTCGGCCCTCACCCACAGACTAGATCACCACTGGTGACACCAACTCAAATAAACACAAGGAGGGCTGATGCTTGCCTCTTCTGGAACTCAGCAGGGCTGATGGGGCCCATCTGTCCCAGGGGAGGGGTAAGAGGGCTGGCCTGCCACTAACAAATCCCATGGAATCAGCGTCCCCAGCAGTGTCCATCAGAGCAACAGCTTCCAGGAACAAACAAAATAAACACCCTGGGCTGGGCCAGGCCGGAAAGGGCTGCCTGACGCACAGCCTGGAGTTACACCCACTGCCGTGGTGCTTTGTTTGGGGAATCAAGACCGTTGGAGTTGGAGCTTGTCCCTGTCTCACCACCGTTCTGCTTCCCCAGTTCAGCCCCGAGTACTGCTTTAGGCAATGGGTATTTGTTTTTTTAACTGGGGCTTGGAAAGAGGGGGGTTGGATGGGAATGGGAGACCAGTAATCCAGCCCTCATGAGACAGTCTGGAGTGGAGCAGGCCAAACTCTGGCAAAAAGTTCTTCCTGTGGTCTGACTTAAATCCATTCTGCTGCGGCCCACATTGGTCCTTCTTATTACATCCTCACTGAGCGTGGGAACATCTGTTCAGTATCTAAGATGGGGTGATAATTAAGTTTCTCTACTACCACTCTTATCCCGCTAAATAGCTGCGTCAAGATTCTGCAGAGCAGGGTGCTTGCCTGCTGATCAGTGGTCAGCCCCTTGTAGTCAGTTTAGGGGCCTCCAAAAAAACTGAGCCTGAGCCCAGCCCATCCCCCTCTCAACTCAACACATGCCTGCAAAATGCCTGCCATGTGCCAAGCCTGGAGCTCAGCTGTGAGGGGCACAAATATATTTAAAGCATCTCCAGCTCATGGGCTGGTAGAAGGGATGAGATGCTCCTGGCTCTCTAGATCTGTTTTCCCCTCCAGAAGTTTTCACTTCCTTCCCAGCTTCCTGCCCCAGAATGCTCTCTTCACCTGCTTGTGCCTGTTTCATATCCCTTCCTTTGACAAAGTGACTCATACCCTACTCTAGCCCCTTACTATTCAAATTGTGGTCCCCAGAACAGCAGTATTGGCAGTGCCTTGGGACCTGTTAGAAATGCAGAGCCTCAGAGCCCCTCCCAGGCCTACTGAATCAGAATCTACATTTTACCAGCATCCCCAGGTGATTCAGACACACTGCTCCATGAAGGCATGGGTTTTTTGTCTGCTTTCTTCACTTTAATATCCCCAGTACCTAGAACAGTGTCTGGCACATAGTAGGTACTTAATAACTTTTTGTTGAATAAACACCTAACCACTCTGATTTACCCCCAATTTCCTTCTCCCCCTAGCCAGCCATAAACTTCATTTCAGTTATAGCTTTATTTCTGTTGATATTGCCAGCCTATTTGTAGATGTTTTATGTTTGTTTGTTTTTTTTTAATGAGGCCAGGGATCCTTTTTTTATTTCCCCCCTTTCTTTTACAGCCCCTAGTACATGATTCAGCCCAGCCCATCAAGGGCTTTGAACTCAAGGATAAAACTATTACCCTCCCTTCATCTCTCAATACATCATCATTTATATGGTACTTTACAGTTCACAAAACATTTTTCTACACAAAAATCCTATGAGAAAGTGGGAGATCTCCATTTTACAGGTGAAGAAACTGAAGTTCCAGGAGATTAAGTGATAACGTCCAGCTCTGTCGATCAGAACTAGGTGGAAGACAACCTGGTGAACCAAGGACATCTGACACCAAAGTCCAAGCTCATTTTCATTCCAAGGGCGAGAGAGCCACACAGTGCCAGGAGTAGACCAATCTGGCTCCAAAATTGGTGTGAACTTGAGTTTCTTACCACTCCCCTCCTATCCCTCACTTTCTTCATGTGTAAAATGGGGATAATAATAGTATCCAACTCACTAGATTATTGGGGATTGAAGAAGATGATGCTCATAAGGTGCCTAGCCACAGCGTCTGGAACTTAGTAAGGGCTCATTAAATGGCAGCTGTGGTTAGGAACAATAATGCTAATGTTATGTTACCACTCTGTCACTCTCCCTTTGTGAATCCATGCATACAGTCCTGCTTTTGTGATTCCCTACATCCAATCCCCTGCAGAATGCAAAACGGAAAGGGAAGCACATGCAAGGAGCCCCCTATTTGTTGTTCTCTTGAGTATAGATTACAAAGAAAGGATCCATTTCCTTCCAGTTAAAGATAGGGAAAGGGAAGGCATGGTTGTCAGTAAGGGGAAGGGCTGTGAGGAAGATGAGACTGTTAGCTGGTGACAGTGATGACCTTCTGCTCCGGAGTGGGACACAGACACACACACAGTCAACAGGCATCTCTTCCAGGGGTTGTACAGAATATCAATCTTGGTGGGTTTTTTCCTAAGGGAAAGAGAGAGAATCACCTTGGGAGCCTGACCTGCCTTTAGAAAGCAGCTTTCCACTTTATCCCAGAAGTGATGACCACTGAGGCAGGCATCTAGGGGCTGCAGCTATGAGAGGTGTGAGGCAAGGAGACTGAGATCACCTCTGCATTCACTCCCCATCCTGGTCCTTTTGCTGCCTTCCTCCATTTCACAGGGACTGCTGAATCCCTCTGTATCACCCGCCTGCCTCCCTCACTAGATCTTCCACTCAGGAGTTTTTCCAAAATCTTTAATATGAACCACGTGGGGCGAGAGTAGTAGAGGGAGAAAGGAAAAGGGAGAAAGAGCAATCAAGGGGACAAAATGGAGACTAGGAAGAACCCCAGTTGGGTCTACCAGGATGCTGAAATTACCAGAGTGACACTTCCTCACCTAAACACCAAGTGGTCCCCAAGACTGCCTCCTGAACTGGTAAGAAGCAATCAAGAGCCCCTAAAAGCAAACTGCCATCAGGGATGGATAAGAATGTGCAGTGGTCACTTCATCTTCTCTCTACAGGGCCACTGAAGATGCAAGTCCCTAGCCAAACTGAGCCCTTGTAGGTAAAGGGTGGCTTTGATCTCACTCTGAACTTTGAAAGGCTTTGCTCCTTGTCCCCCTTCTTCCCTTTCCCTTTCTAAAGGAATGTTTCAAGCCAGATGTAAGATATGGGCCTCCCTGCTTCCCCATCCAGAACCCCCCTCTTTGCCTTCCCCAACACTGCAGAGATAAAAAAGATCCAAAAGAGAGATTTTTCTGAAACAGGAAAAATGGGGGGGAGAGGGGGGATATGGAGAGAAACGCATCTTGAAATGATAGGAATCTGCAGCCCAAGCTTGCTGGCCCCTCAGCCGGCTACCCCTCACCCTTCCAGCCAAGATTCCAAGTGAAGAGAAGAAAAGCCACAGGGTGCGAGGGGAGAAGAGAGCACATTTGGTGGGGGATAGAGAGGGGGAGGGGCAGAGTAAGGAAAGGAAGGGGGGCACTGCTTGAACAGAGAGGGGCAATAGCCCAGTCCAAGAGGCCAGTTTGATTGAGGGGTGAAAGAAAGATGAGAAGACTGAGTCTTTTCTCAGTCCAACTCTCTGGGTGCTCTGCCCCCGAGACGGTGGGGGTGGGGGAAAGCAGCTCTTTCTCCCGAGAGAAAAAGATGAGTGCCATCCAGGGCTTGAAGGAAGGGGGAATTCAGAAAAGAAGATACCCAGTGGATTTTTAATGCTTTTTGCATCATCTGCCCTCTTATGAAGCGTCTGGAGTCTAAGGCCTGCAAGAAATCTGAGGAGAGGGTCTCCTAAGACTTTGGGACTCCAGAAGCCTCTAGTTCTTGGAGATGGGGTCATCTGGGGAAGAAAAAGAAGGAAGAGGGGAGGGAGATAGCAAGGTTCGAAGTAACATCTTCAAAGCAGAGGCTGAAGACAAATGCCTAAATCATGCAAACCCAAGTGTTTTGTTTGTTTTAATTGTGGGAGTTTCTGCCTGGGTTCCAGTTCTAAACCTCGAGCTGGGTGCTGCTGCCTCACCAAAGGCTTACTTCGTTACCGGGTAGGGTAGACTCGCAGGAGCCTCAGCCGCCCGTGCCAGCGGCCCCTTTCTCCACATCTTAGGCGATCAGGGGGTCCTAAGGGACGGCCACCGAAAGCCCCAGATGGGTGACTGGTTCCCTAACTCCACCCTGAGAGAAACTCAGAAGGTAGCTTTTGCCCTAAGAGGATTGAGCACAGCATATGAGGGTCTGGGAATCTTCGACCACCGGGTGTCCTTGCTCCAAATACCCAGCGCCCACCTCACCGGGCGGGGAAGGCGCTGCGCCCCATACCCGCCTCTCCCCTACCCCCGCCACTCTGTATCTTCAGTGACAGTCCTGCCTGGATCGCCTAACTCCGTCGAAGCGACAACCGGCTGAGCAGCCGGTGCCGGGAGCTGTACATTCCCTCCGGGCGCTTCTGGCCTCTCTGACCCAGCGCCTCACCCTCCCAACCCGGAGAACCGCACTCACCACCAGGATGTGTCTACGCGGGCCGGCAGAGTCAGCAGCAGCAACAGCAGAAGACAGGCAAGACTCAGGCGGGGCGAAGCCGGAGAACCGTCGGGGGCTGCGGGTCTGGGCGCCGGCGCGGGGACAGGGGCGCGGACGCGCCGAGGGGGGAGCTGCGCGGCTTCCTCCGCACCACTCGGCCTCAGCATAGCTCCCCGAAGACTCCCGCCGCGCGGCCCCGGGGGGGTGGGGGCGTGGACGGGGCACCGGCTGCGGGTACTCAGGCTGCTCCTACTTCACCCCCTTGGGGGGCCATAGGGCTCGCCGGCGCCTGGGGAACTAGGGGCACCTGGAGTCCAGGAACCGGGGCGCAGGGTCCCGGAGAGGGGCGCAGGGAGCGGCGTCCGGAAGCCGACGACGGCGCGCGGAGCTCGGGGTCTGGGGCGCGCTGCCCGGGTGCGGGGTGCGGGGTGCGGTGTCAGGGGGTCGGCGGCGCGGAGTGGGGCTGCGGGCAGAGTGTGCGGACAGCCCCTCTGGCCGCGGGCTCTCATTGGACGGCGCGGGGCGGGGCCGAGGCCGGGGACACGCGCGGCCCTCCGGGCGGCTCCGCCCGCGCCAGCCCCGGGCGCTCCGGGGCGCCCTAGGTGTGGCGGCCGCCTCCGCCCCTCTGCGCTCCGGCGCAGCCCCGCGCTGCGCCCCCACCTGCTCGAGCGCTTCGCGACGGGGCGCCGCGGCGCCCTTCAGCGCCCCGAGCGCCCAGTCCCTGCCGACGCCGCGCCACCGGGTCCTAGCGCCCTTCATTCAAAACCCAACTTCCGTGGTGATGGCCAGGAGCGTGCAGGGCGGGGGCGCTGCAGACGCTTCCCCCTGTCCTCACCTACAGTGACACTGGAGCAAATCCGCAGAGGACGCACTCATTTCCTCAGGTCCTCTCTCCTTTCTTGCGCTTCTGTGAAAGGGGTAGAATCTCTGCTAGGGGAAGTTGCGGGAGAATCTTAACTTCCTTTTCAGCGCTGCCCACGGGGGCGCCATGGGCAGCCGGCTTCAGGCAGGGGCTTCTCTCATCAAGGGCCCGTTGCCCTTGGTTCCTCCGACCCACTGCCCATTGCACCCCCACCCCAACGTTTAGACCTGGCTCCGGCCGACCTTCCCGGCCCCGATGCTTTCCTCCTGCAAGCATCCAATCCGCAATCGATGGCCGAAGCGGAGGGGCACACCTGCGGACCGGAGGCGGACTCCCCGCCCTTTACCGCCCGGGCTCAGCAGAACTTAAGTCTCTCCTGGCTTCCCTGGTGCCTCGGTCCTCCACCCCCTCGGGCGGGGCTGCGAGTATGAGAGAATCAGAAACAGCTGGGCGGCTTTCCCGAACCAGAGGCCAGGGTGGGGGTCCTGCTGAGAGAATGGAAGCCCCAGAGCCATTTCTCTCCTTCGCCTTTCCACCCTTCCTGCTCCCCACAGTTCCCTCACCTCCTCCCCCATCCACCCCACCCCCACCCACCGCCTGGGGGAGAAGTAAATCGCAAAGGGGTAGGGAGGTGCTGACTGCTGAAAGTGACTCCCCTCCTTTCCCCCGACACCTCCCAGGTTGGCAGGTAGAGCCTCTTGGGGCAGAGTGGCCTTGTACTGAGCCGTAAAAACTCGTTTTCAAACCCTGGTTCTTCTACTTTCGAGAGTTCGTCTGGGGTCTAGCCCCAACCCCTTCTCCAGCCTCAGTTTCTCCCGTCTAGCCCCTCGTTCTCAGGTGTCTTTCGTGCCTCTCCTTGTGATTTATCTAAACTATAAAGCCCTGGTGTAAACGCGCTGGACACTGCCCACCCCCCTCAACCCCTAACTCATTGCCAGTTCTTGTTTGGGGGCCGAGAAGGTGGAGAGGGGTGGGGGTGGTGTTAGAGACGCCCGAGTGTGATCGGACAGGGCACAGCTGGCTGCTGAGAGGCTGCAGAAGTCCCAGAGGCAGAGGTGGAGGAGAAGGGCTCAGAGGGACCTTTATACCCTCTCCCCACCTCCCACCTCTTTATCTCACTTTCTGTGGCACAGGGCAGAATGCATTCATTCATTCGATGAATATCTATTTATTCCCTACCATGTGCCAGACTGTGCTAGCCACTGAAGACATATCAGTGAACAAAGCAAAACAAAACAATTTCTGCCCTCATGGAGTTTATCTTCTATTGGGAGAAGACAAACAATAAACAGTAAACATCATAAGTAAAACATGTAATAAGTTAGAAAGTGATATGTACAGTGGGAAAAAATAGAGTTGTAACTAGAATGATCAGGGTTGGCCTCATTAAGGTGACATTCAAGTAAAGACTTGAAGGAGGCAAGGAAACAAGCCAGGCAGATTCTTGGTGAAAAGCATCCCAAGCAGAGGGAACACCCAGGACAGAGACCCTAAGGTGGGAGTGGGCTGGTGTGCAGAAGCCAACAAGGGGGCCAGTGAGCTGGAGCAGTGAGCTAGGGAGGAGGAGAGGAGTTCAAATAGGTAAAGGGGATGGTCCTGGTCATGCAGGGGAGAAGGTGCTCACCCTTGGGGGGAGGTGGAAAGTGGGGGATGGACTGGAGTTGGATGGGAGTGGGAGAGGGCTGAATACAGAGATCAAGCAGGGCCAGCACACTGGCCATATCCCTCTCTGCCAACAAGCTGATCCTTCCCCTTCCCTTCTTTCAATCCAGGAGGCTCCAGTCTTCCTTTCTATTTTCTTAAAAAGCAGCGGACTCCATGCTGAGCTTCCCTGAGAGGGGCAGGTGAGAGAGGAGTGGGCCCAGGCTCATTCCTGGCAAGGCCCCTTTCCTTGGACCACTCTTCTACCTCCTCCCAGCCCAGCTCCACCCTGATGCTGGGCAGCGGTCTGCAAGCTCTGGCAGTCTCTCCCAGACTCCCCCGTGTGCTTAGGCCTGGGTGTGACTCTGGCCCTGTGTTTATTTCTACATATGGGCTTGAGGTTGTGGGGTGGGGAGCTGAAGATGATCACATCAGCCCTAACCTTGGGTGGACTCGCCCACATGGGTCCCAAACTCACTTATGAGGCCCCTTCTTTGGCTTCAGCTGTCTTCATAGTCAAGTGGGACCGTGTCTTGGCACAACATAGATGTTCAACTATGAAAGCATGTTGCTGAGCTGAGGGGGCCCCCAGAAACATCAGCAGCTCCAAGAGGGAGGGAAGCGGATAAGGGGACAAGACTTCTCCCCAATGCCTAGAGGCTACCTCTGGCCTAGAGTGGACAACCCAGGATGGGGCTTTGCTCCTTCCTCTTCTTCCTCTGTCTTCTGAGCCCCTAGCTCCCCAGGAGGAACCCCAGGCTGCAGGAGCCAGCTGACTGCAAGAGCTGCACTCAGCCACTTAACTAGAGGACAAATACGGAGCCAGAGAAGAGGCTTTCTGGGATCTGCCACTTTGGAGCTTCAAATCTCAAAATAAACTTGCAGTCTCAAGGTCCGAGACGCTACTGGAGAGCTCAGCTCCTCACGCAAGGGCCTGTTGTGGGGCTTCCAGGCACAGGGTCAAGGCCAGAGACTCAGGCTAGCCCTGACCTGCTCCTTCTTCCCATGCCCTACCCCCCACTCCACGTACTGTGAGCCAGGGGAGGAATCACTGATTTGGGAGCCAAGTTCTGGTCTGGAGGGCCCTGCATGGAGTCAACTCGGCACTTATTGAGCACCTGCTGTGTGCCCAGCACTCGCCAGAGCAACCTAAATGACATAGAAGGAGTGAAAGGGTCTTACTCCCAGGGAGTTTTCATGCAAATACAATAAAGCTGACTGAGAGGTAGGCTCTGCTGTTCAAGGCTGCACGCTGCAGATATAGTGAGCAGCGTCTGCAGAGACCTAAGAAAGAATCCCAGACCCCCTCTCCCCCCAAGGCCTCTAGATTCCCTGGGGCCTCCAGCAGGATAGCTTCTACCCAGCCAGCAGAGCCAGGTCGTCCTTCTTCCTCAGGGTGGCACCACAGCCTCCTGCCCTCCCCAAAGTGGATGCCCAGAGGAGAAGGGTCCCCTCTCACCCTTGATATCTCACCTCGTGCTCTGCTCCCCTCTGGGGCCACTTAGAGTTAAGATTCATTTTCTTTCACTCTGCTTTCAGCTGTGTGTGGCTGAATGATTTAAAATTTTTACTGGCCCTTGCATGGGAATGGAGATGAGCTAAGGGGAGCTCGGGTGTGGGTGAACAGCTCTTACTGCACCCGGGTCTACCCCCTAGGAGGCTCCCCCCTTCCCTGGGCCCCTTTGGCGATGACCTTCTCTCTTTCCCGGTGGGTGGGAGGTGGTGTGGATGGTAACGAGCAGAGAGAAAGGCCGAGAAGGGGCTGGGGGGAGGTTTGGATGGGAGTCAAGGAATTCCTGAGCCTGCTGCTTGCACAAGGGGCCCTGAAACGCCTTTCCTGAGATTTCTTTGCAAACCAAGGCAAGTCTCATTTGAAGTGGGGCCAGGTTCACACAGGCCCCTTGTGCCCCCCTCCCTCTCCAGCCACCCCATGCAGGTGTCTAGGGAGGAGAAGGGAGTTTGGGAAGAACCCAGGGGCTCTTAAGGGGGGGTATGGTGGGGATCTATGCTTTGTACACAGCCTGACCGGCCTCTCCTTGGTATTTATGAGCTCCCGGGTGAGGCATGGAACGTGTCTCAAAGAGTCCAGGCCAAGAGGGCTTTGGAAGGAAGGAGCATCCAGCCCCAAATCAGGGAAGCGGGCTTGGTGGGGCAGGGCTATAGACAGGGACCCCCTTCCTCCCAGTCAGTGGCCAAACAGGGGGGTAGACTGCTCCCCAGGGGGACCAGAAGAACGGGAAAGAGGGAGCTAAGGGAGAAAGGGAGGGAGGAGAGGAGGCGGGACCACGGGGGCGGGGCATGGGGTCTGGAGCCTTTTAGCACTTTGGTTGTAATCAGACTGGAGCCAGGCGGTGGGCGGGCTGACGGCCATCCTGGGCGGGTGGCCCAGGTTCTGTGTGAGGCCAGTGGGCGTGCTGCTGGGATCCTGGGTGGTCACTGACCAGCCTAACCCCAAGGGAGGGTGGTTCCCACTCTGCCCCGAGCCTCTCCCAATCTGCCTGTATCAAATAAGCTAAGCATTGAGCTCTCTTTCTCTCCCCACAACCTGTTGTGGGCCCCAGAATGATCTGGAAGCAAGATTTGCTTCCAAGGGACTAAAATCTGCAGGGCCCACTATCTGCCTCCCTCCCACTCTGCCTCTTGCTCTCCTCATGTCTCTTTTCTGTGTCTGTCTCTCTCTGGCTCATATTTCTGTCATTTTGTGTGTATTCCTCTCTCTCTGTGTTTGTCTCTCTGTGTGTTTGTCTGCCTGCCTTTCCTCCTCTGTCTCTCTGTCAGTCTCTTTCACTCCTTGTCTCTTGTAGTGGATTGCTCTCTCTCTCTTCATCTTTCTCTCTGTGTGAATCTGTATGCTGTCTCTCTCTCACTCTTCTTTCACTCTCCCCATCTATCTTTCCATGTCTTTTCTGACTTTCTGGCTTTCTCAGTCTCAATCTCTCTCTCTTTCTGTGTGTGTATCTATCTGTCTGTCTGTGTTCCTCTCTATATTTTTCTTGGTGTGTATCTTTGTTTCTTTTTATCTCTGTCTCTCTCTCTCTTCTCCTCTATCTCACACCTTACTCTGTAGTTTCTGCAACACAGAGCAAAGTGCACTGGACTGAAAGAAATCAGAAAACCTGAATTTTTCCCTCCAACTTAGTCATGCACGATTTGCATGACTCTGTAAGTCACTTTCTAACTCCTGGCCTCAGTTTCCTCACTGGTGAAACAAGTAGGGTAGAGATCTAGTTTCCTCTTTGGGGGCTTCTTTCTGTCTTTCTCTCTCTCTTGTTTCTTGCAGCATGGCCCACCCTGCTGTCCAAGGCCTCTGTTTCTCTGCTCCTTAAATTTGACCCTAAAGTTAGGACTCTAGCATCCTTTGGATCCAAGTGAGATAGAGTCTCTGATACTGTCAGCCAGCAGGCCCCAAAAGGAGGACTCCTCACCCCCTTCACAATCAGTGTAGACAAGGTCCCTTTCTGGGGCCATGTCTGGGATACAAACCAGATTAGCTCATCTCACTAATCCTCTTTGTGCTGGGGCCTCTGCCAGGCAGGGACACCCACAGCGCAGAGCAAGGGTGTGTGTGTGTGTGAGAGTGTGTGTGCAGATTCTTGGAGAAGGCAGGACCAAGGTTCTCCTCCCTCTTTACCCCCTCCTGCCAGCAAAGCCCAAATCAGCAGCCCTCACTGTATAAGAAACTTCATCAGGATTGAGCCAAATCACGGTTTTCATTATCCCCGTCTGGTCCCCCCATCTCCTTTTCTGCAGCCTCTGGTAGGGCTGGAGAAATCATTCCAGCCATCCCGCTGTGCCTGAACAGCCCAGAAACCCATCCCTTCTCCACACATACCCCATGGCATATGTGCATATATTCTTCTCCAGTCATTATAGGAGAAGGATCCTTCCATCCCTTCTTGAAAAGCCTGCAGTGTCAGGCAGGGAACAGGGGATATGGAATGGGGGAGCAGGCTGTCCCTGGGCTTCACACTCCAAGTTGGAGGCCTCCAGCCCCTCTCTTAAGTTTCATTTGGAGAGGTCTTTCTTGGCTGATAAGATCAAAGCATTCCCTCTGCCAAATCATTACCTTATTTTCGAGGCAATTACAGAACTTATTGTATCAATTAGCCCAGTCTCCAGCTGCAGCCATTTATCTCTGTCGTGCTTGCAGAAGGGTCTGCCCCGACGCAGCCAGCCGGGCCAGTGAGGGGAGGGCGGGGAGCAGGGCCGAGGCCCGGGGAGCTGTCCGGCTGCTTTCAGGAGGGACAGGCAGGTGGAGGGCATCGGGGGCGCCCTTCCGAGGACTGGAGAACCGGCTGGCTCCTCCTTGCGAGCCCCGCCACGGCCGCAAAAGCTCTTTTCAGCGGGCGCCACACCTGCACGCCTGATGTGGCCCGGGAGGGCGAGCCAACAGCCTGGAGTGAGAACGAGACCGCCCAGGTCAGGCCCGGACCCGCGCTCCGCGGAGGAAAACACTGAGCTGGAGCCAAGACGCCCGCCCCTTCCTGACTTGCTGGTGGGCGACTCACTATGTGGGCCGCGCGCCCCACAGTGGCGTTTCCTGGAAAGGCATGGCAGGGTGAGCTGCGTCTTCGTGGGGACTAACGCGTTTCAGACTGGGAGAAAACCTAAGGAGGGAGTGCGTGGCACCGAGAAGTGAGTGTCCCCAAGGGTGCGGGAGTGTGGCCTCCTTTGCTTCTGCCCTGTCTGCAACCCCATCCTGCAGAAGAAGCACGTCCACACCTGGTGTTGGGGTCCCTTAGAGCAGTGGTTCTCAAACTTTTTGGTTTCAGGACCTCTTTACACTCTTAAAAATGATCAAGGACCTCAAAGAGCTTTCGTTTATGTGGGTTATGTCTGTCCATATTAAAAATTAAACCGAACACAGGAGCCAACTGATAGCGCTCCCAGTGGCCAACGCTGGACAATTTGAGCAGCAAAATAAAGTAGTTTTGGATTATAACCCAAAGTACAAAATAAGTATGCATGAGTCCACACTGATATAAATAAATGATTGAATAAATAAATATATGAGAAGAGACAAATCTCCCATGCAGAAGAATTCCTAATAATTTATGTAGCTGCTTTTCCCTTAAGGAGGTGGAGTATAAATCTCCACACCTTAAATGTGGGCTACTGGTTGTGATGTCCTTCCAAAGAGTACACAAGAGAAAAGGATGTGTGTGTTGGGGGGTCGGGGGCAGCGTGCTGAGAAACTTTCCAGTGGGGAAACCTGATCAAGGTCAACCTCAACGGTGATAGGCCATGTTGATAGCAGGTACCCTTGATATGATGTGATGGGAATGACATTTTACCTTTGTGGTTTTCCTCCCCATAACCCTAGTCTAATCATAAGAAAAACATCAGACAAATTCCATCAGAGAGACATTCTACAAAATACCTGGTCAGTACTCCTGAAAACTGTCAAGGTTGTTCAGAAACAAGGAAAGGCTGAGAAACTGTCATAGCCAAGAGGCACCTAACCAGTCATGACAGCTAAATGTAAAGTTGTATCCTGATGGGATCCTGGAAAAGAAAAACGACATGAGGGAAGAACTGAGGAAACATGTATAAAGTATGGACTTTAGTAAATAATAATAGTGTATCAATATTGGTTCATTAATTTTGACAAATGTACCACACATTTGTAATGTAAGTAAGATGTTAATAATAGGGGAAACGGTGTGGGGTGTATGAGCACTCTGTATGATCTTTGTAATTTTTCTGTAAATCTAAAATTGTTCTGAAAAATAAAGTTTATTTAAAAAGATTAAGATATTTAAAAATATTCGTATATTTTAATATATTTAAAATTAGCAATAATAAACCCAATACTTGTTAATATTATGAAAATATTAATATGAATATTTGTTAATATTAATTAATGTTAATATTTATGAAAATAATTTCCAAAACAAAAGTAGTGAGAAGAATGTCATTATGTAACATTTTTGAAAATATCTGTAAGTCTGGCTTAATAGCAGGATTCTCATATCTGCTTCTACATTCAATCTGTTGTGATATTACAGATCTTGTAGCCTCTGGAAAAGTCTACTGTACACTTGTGAGAGAATGATGGGGAGAAAGACAAAGAGCATCTTGGTGGTATTATGAACCTCTTTGAGATCTGCTACCTTAGCATCTCATCCATTACTGTGATTCTAGATTCCCAATTAAAAATCCCTAGCTTTGACAACTGTTCTGAGTTCCCTGTGTTTGTCATCACACCCTCTCCTTCCCCCAACCCCTAATCATCTACCCTGTCAACACTTCCCAGTTCATGTCAACATGATCATCATTCCTCCAGTCATAATGGCTCCATGGAATTACTGTGCAAAATACTACACTTCCCACTGTGCAAAATTATTTAGTCACAGGACAGTTGCCCCTTTCATTTTTCCTAAACAGCTGAGAAGTGTCACAACCCCTAGAATAGTGAATGTGCAATAAATAATTGTTGGATGACCAACCTCTCCCCATTTCCCTATTCCCCAGCCCCTGGTAACTACCATTCTACACTCTGTTTCTATGAGCTTGACTTTTTTTTTTTTTTAAGATTTCACATATAAGTGATATCATGCAGTATTTGTCTCTATGTCTTTTTTCACGTAACATAATGCAGTCAAGATTCATCCATGTTGTCACAAATGGCAAGATTTCCCTTTTTTTTGTGTGTGAGCAAGATTGGCCGTGAGCTAACATCTCTTGCCAATCTTCCTCTTCTTTTTTGGTTGAGGAAGATTGTTGCTGAGCTAACATCCGTGCCGATCTTTCTCTATTTTATGTGGGATGCCACTACAGCGTGGCTCAACGAGCGGTGCTAGGTCTGTGCCCAGGATCCGAACCTGCAAACACTGGCCACCAAAGCGGAGCATGAGAACTTAGCCACTATGCCACCAGGCCAGGCCCAGGATTTCCTTTTCTTATGGCTGAATAATGTTTCATTGTGTATGTGTGCGTATATATATATATATATATATATACGCACACACACACACACATATATATATATATATACACACACACACACATACATACATATATATATATATACACACACACACACACATACATATATATATATACACACACACACATACATATATATATATACA